>NC_066530.1:2221912-2336912 GCF_024679095.1 Eriocheir sinensis | reverse complement strand
CCCTTCCCTCTCGGAGTCTTCTCGCACCGCCTGCCGTCTGTCCGCCCTCCTCATTCCCTTCACATTTCTCACAGGCGGCACAAAAAACGTGATTCATGTCCCTGCGGCATAGTCATTAGGGGAGACTGGCTTAGAAGGTCTTGTAGGGAAGTCTTGATGTCTGCCACCCCACCACACACACACACACACACACACACACACACACACACACACACAGATAGATAGACTAACACAGACAGATAGACAAATAGATAGATAAATAAATAAATAGGTAAACAGACTACTTTACCATACAGAGGAAATACACAATAACAACAGTAAAATGATATACAGGTAAAAGAAACACACACACACACACACACACACACACACACACACACACACACCTTAGACAGACACGTCATATTCTCTACTCGTTCATTATGCATCGCGGAGCCTCAAGTTGCGTCTGTTTGTCAAGCAGTTACTTACGCTTCCCGCGCCTGTGTGGCCGAGCGTGGCGCCCAGGCATCTTTCACCTGGCCGGGGAGGGGAGGGCCGCGGGGATGGTCGTGTTGGCGTTTGTGTTATTATTTTTGTTGTTTCCTTTTTGTTACAGTAAGGAAGAGCTGAAGGGCAAAAACATCTATTAACAAAAATGCCCGCTAAACATTACCTAAAAAGAGAGTTGAGTGGCCAAAAGAGAAGTCATTTTCGGGTGGAGTGGTCAAGTCGGAGGCAGGAGGAAATACAGACGAAGGGAGACTGTTCCAGAGCTTACCAGTGAAGGGGAAGAAAGAATGAAATGGTTAACTCTTGCTTAATGGATTTGGGCAATATGGGTATGAGGTACAATACGAAGTCGGGTGCAGCCTGGCTATTGGCGTTATTGTTGTTGTTGTTACCATAATAACTTAATGATACTGATGATATTAATACTACTGCTACTACTACTACTACTACTACTAATAATAATAATGATACTAATAATAACAATACTACTACTGCTACTACTACTACTACTACTACTACTACTACTACTACTTCTACTACTACGACTACTACTACTAGTGATGATAAAAATGTTATTAGTATTAGTATCATTATTATTATTATCAGAGAGAGAGAGAGAGAGAGAGAGAGAGAGAGAGAGATTCTTCATTTCAGGTCTTTTGGATGTTCCTGTGTTTGCTTTAACTCTTTTTGCTGTTTGTTTGTTGTTGTGTCTCAATACTCTTCATAGTTTGTGGTGGAGCAAGAGGGAGAGGGAGGGGAAGAGGGAGTGGGAGGGGAAGAGGGAGAGGGAGTAAGTTAATGGAACAGAACAAGAGAGGGTGCCATGCTAACTTCAGGCCTCGAATATACACTCTGGACATCAACTTTCTCTTAACTTCATCACAACTTCTGCAGCACAGTTTCTTGTTTTCCTCCTCTCCTCCTCCTTCCTTTCCTTCTTTTCTTCGTTGTTACTGTTCATTACCGAAGAGCCACAGTCGCTACCCAGTCTCAATAAAAAGATATAGATAAAATTGGGCAAAAAAGAAAACAATAATGAAAAAAGCCTGCAAATCACTGCTCCTACAAAAAAGTGTTCAGAGGAGTGGCCGAAGGAGAGGTCAATTTCGGGAGGAGAGGTATCCTGGCACTCTCCTCCTGAAAGAGCTCAATATGAAGCTGTAATATGAAGGAATTTCTTAGATAGTTTCGCTATTTATAAGACCCCCTCCGTGGTGCAGTGGTTAGTACGCCTGGCTACGAGTCCGCGGGCCTGGGTTGGAATCCTGGCCCGGACACTCGGTGCACAGAACACCCCGCTGTTTATTCATGGACATGCACCTCACAGAGAAACCCAAACAAGGACATATTAGGGCCTTCAATATAGGCACCAATATTAAATTCCCACGTGCCCGGCACAAGGTAGGGCCGACAGCCAGATTCTTGGCCAACTCCATAACGGTATCGCGCCGACTCATAATTTATAATTTTTCCTCATAAATTCTCTTTTCTTTACTACCTCGAATTTTTCTCTATCTTTTTTCCCCCTAAGCGCGTATCGGCATTATTTTCTCCCCCCCAAATTTATGAACTTATAAGCTACTTTGTTATCATTATACTAAATATTTTTTCCCTCGTATGAATATGTCTTTCATTTTTTTTTCAACATGACTCACTTGGGATATTTTTATCAGTTTTGTCAGTCTCTTACACACCGTCTCCATATTGGTAAAGAAAACATTTTGTCTCCAAAATATTACGTTTAATCCTCTCCCACTGTTTACTAATCATGATAAAGCAAAAATGAGCAAAAATGCTTGTTATCATCATCTTGAATTATTTAGGTCACAAAATTAAGACATACACGGCAAAAGATTGAAAACGTTAAGCCTGGCGGACAAATTTGAAATGAATGCGTTTATACCAAGATCTGAAAATTTATAAATAAATGTTATAAACGATGCATTTAACTTAAAAATCAAAGCAACACAATACAGGCTAAGAATGTGCGGTGTGGATGATGAGCAAAGATGATAAATAATACAGTCAGTCCAGCTTGCTAAGATATAATGTATACGGAATACGATTAGTTGTCTACTTAAAGGAGAGTCAGGTACACACAAACTGAGACCTTTAATTAAATATATAAAAACAGAGAACTGAAGTGATTTAGAACTTTAGATTGATGGACAAAACCGAAGGCTATAGTTACTAAGAGAGCTACGGTACTAAAAGTTAGTAAGGGCACGGCCACACTGCACGCGGTTTGCTGGGAGGGTAGAGGGTAGCGGGATGCCTAGCGGGTAGAGGGTAGCGGGATGCCTAGCGGGTAGAGGGTAGCGGGATGCCTAGCGGGTAGAGGGTAGCGGGATGCCTAGCGGGTAGAGGGTAGCGGGATGCCTAGCGGGTAGAGGGTAGCGGGATGCCTAGCGGGTAGAGGGTAGCGGGATGCCTAGCGGGTAGAGAGTAGCGCGATGCCCAGCGGGTGAGGGTAGCGGGATGCCCTAGCGGGTAGAGGTAGCAGGATGCCTAGCAGGTGAGAGGTAGCGGGATGCCCAGCGGGTAGAAGGTAGCAGGATGCCCAGCGGGTAGAGGTAGCGGGATGCCCAGCGGGTGAGGGGTAGCGGATGCCCAGCGGCAGAGGGTAGCGGGATGCCTAGCGGGTAGAAGGTAGCGGGATGCCTAGCGGGTAGAGGGTAGCGGGATGCCTAGCGGGTAGAAGGTAGCGCGATGACTAGCGTGTAGAAGGTATCGGGATGAATAGCGGGTAGAAGGTAGCAGGATGCCTAGCGGGTAGAAGGTAGCGGGATGCCCAGCGGGTAGAAGGTAGCGGGATGCCCTGGCGGGTAGAAGGTAGCGGGATGCCTAGCGGGTAGAAGGTAGCGGGATGCCTAGCGGGTAGAAGGTAGCGGGATGCCTAGCGGGTAGAAGGTAGCGGGATGCCTAGCGGGTAGAAGGTAGCGGGATGCCTAGCGGGTAGAAGGTAGCGGGATGCCTAGCGGGTAGAGGGTAGCGGGATGCCTAGCGGGTAGAGGGTAGCGGGATGCCTAGCGGGTAGAGGGTAGCGGGATGCCTAGCGGTAGAGGGTAGCGGATGCCCAGCGGGTAGAAGGGTAGCGGGATGCCCAGCGGGTGGGGGTAGCGGGATGACTAGCGGGTAGAGGGTAGCGGGATGCCTATCGGGTAGAGGGTAGCGGGATGCCTAACGGGTAGAGGGTAGCGGGATGCCTAACGGGTGAGGGTAGCGGGATGCCCAGCAGGTAGAGGTGTGGGATGCCTAGCGGGTAGAGGTAGCAGGATGCCCTAGCGGGTAGAGGGTCTCGTCATGCCTAGCGGGTAGAGGGTAGCGGGATGCCTAGCGGGTAGAGGGTAGCGGGATGCCTAGCGGGTAGAGGGTAGCGGGATGCCTAGCAGGTAGAGGGGTAGCAGGATGCCTAGCGGGTAGAGGGTAGCAGGATGCCCAGCGGGTGAGGGTAGTCGCGGGATGCCTAGCGGGTAGAGGGTAGCGGGATGCCTAGCGGGTAGAGGGTAGCGGGATGCCTAGCGGGTAGAGGGTAGCGGGATGCCTAGCGGGTAGAGAGTAGCGGGATGCCTAGCGGGTAGAGAGTAGCGGGATGCCTAGCGGGTAGAGGGTAGCGGGATGCCTAGCGGGTAGAGAGTAGCGGGATGCCTAGCGGGTAGAGGGTAGCGGGATGCCTAGCGGGTAGAGGGTAGCGGGATGCCTAGCGGGTAGAGGGTAGCGGGATGCCTAGCGGGTAGAGGCAAGCGATGCCGTGTCCACATCGGAAGAGGGAAAATCGCGCCGGAAGTCAGTCATTGTTTAGGTTTTGGTCACGCCAACTCGGTGCAATGTCATTGTCAAAACTCTCAAGAAAATTGCTTCTAAGTGGGACTGTGTCTCTGAAAATAGATGACCTGGTTGTCGGCAGATCTTGCTGTATTCACGACTTTAACAAGCAGCGAGAAAGACGTGGTAAATTCAACAATGTGTACTGCCAAGCTCGCATGCACGACGATAAGTTTTTTGAGTATCTACGGATGACTCCTGGAACATTCGACTGTTTGCTGAATTAACTGGAAGTGCGGCTGACCAAAATGATAACCAACTTCAGAAAATCACTTAGTGCCGAACACTGACTGGTCATAACACTGAGGTAAGGAAATATTTAAAGTAAATCACAACCACGTATACATAGCGTACTGTACATCAAATTTATTAAAGTAAACAAACCTGTTAGTGCAATGTAACATTAGTGCTGAATAACACCTCAACAATAAGTAATAAAAAGAAAAATAGCACTTAGTATTTCTTTACTACTCATGTCTGAGCTGGTGTAAGAACAGATCACCTGGCGTCCCGCAAGCCACTGAGCGATTTTAACCGACATGTGGGTTCATGTAGCTGGGAGGGTAGCGGGTAAGCTTGGAGGGAACCCGCTACCCGCGTCCGGTATGGCCACTCGTACTAGATAACATGTGTTTGTTCTTGCCTCCAACCCGCCAGGCGTCCCGCTACCCTCTACTCTCACAGCAAGCCGCGTGCAGTGTGGCCGTACCCACACTGAAGTAAGACAACCGCATTGGACAAATACTATCGACAAAAAGCAAAGTACATGAAGTAGAAAAGTAAAGGAGGAAAGCTAATGATTACGAGGAAGACAAAATAGGTAAAATAATGAAAAAGTTGCTCACAGGTCCATAAATTCTTAATGAAAAAACAGAAAAAAAAAAATCGTTTCTTTCGTGCGGTTGAAAATAATAAAAAAATAAAGGGTTGGTGAAGGCAGAAAAGTTTATTGAAGACAATTATAATTCATGAGAGTCGGCGTTTCCCCGCTAAGTTCATTAACGTTTCCCTGTTGTATAAGTTCACTAATTTGTCACTTAATAATTAGGTGACACAGGTCTTCCCGGGCAGTCGTAGTAGTAGTAGTAGTAGTAGTAGTAGTAGTAGTAGTAGTAGTAGTAGCAGTAGTAATAGTAGTAGTAGTAGTAGTAGTAGTAGTAGCAGTAGTAATAGTAGTAGTAGTAGTAGTAGCAGCAGTAGTAGTAGAAGTAGTAATGGTAGTGTTTTCTTCTTCTTCTTCTTCATCTTCTTCTTTTCTTTCTTTTCTTCTTTTTCTTTTTCTTTTTCTTCATTTTCTTCTTCTTCTTCTTCTTCTTCTTCTTCTTCTTCTTCTTCTTCTTCTTCCTCTTCTTCTTCTCTTGCTGCTGCTTCTTCTTTTTCTTCTTCTTCTTCTTCTTATCATTATTAGTAAAAGAAATAGTAGTAACAGTAGTAGTAGAAGCAGTAGAAAGGGAAGCAATATTGATAGTCCTAAATATAAAAGTCATGACGTTTATTTCCCCCCCCCCCCATATAAGTGACCTTCAAGGGGAACCAACACCAAACTTAGAAAACCCGCGGCATATCAAGGCGTAGGCAGGAAGGCGGGGTTTTCATCGTCCACTGAATGGGACCGTGACTCCTCTCCTTCCCCGTCACGTCCGTACCTTTCCGCCTCAGGGCACAGAGTCATCAGACGGCCGGGCCATCTCAGACTCGGACGTGACCTTTAAGGAGACAGCAAACGGTGTCTTTACTGGGGACGAGCGCTCTTTTCAGTGTTCATCTGGGCAGTTGTTTTGATGGTTAAGGGAAGGTCGGCAAGGGAAGGGAATATGTGAATAAGTGTTATAGCAGGAAATAAAGAATTCTTGGGGTCTTTCCTTGTGGGAGAGTTCTGCCAAACATAAATACTAATGTCGATAAATCTGCGTAATCTCCAAAGCAGCAAGATATTGTAAATTATTCTACTTTTTTTTAATATTTTCATTATTTGTCCCTAACTGACTTCATAGCGCCACGCCAATGTGGAATAGCAAATGCGGTGGTAGTGGCTGGGTGGTGGGGTTGATTTTGCGGACCCAGTGTTAACTGTATGATCTTACCGTTGAGAACAATTGAACTGTTGTGCAGAACATTCTGTTATGTTTGGAGGAAGTCGGGAAGATAAAGAGAAGGAGGAGCGGCTCGAACATGACAAGCAAGAAGTGAGCAGGAGGCCGATACTCTCAGGGCAGCACGAGCCTCAGATCCTTGAACTTTTGGATCCCTGCCCTGTTGTGGATGCTGCCTATGTGATCAAGAGGAGACTGAAGCTACATGAGAGGCAGCTACAGGGAAGTAACATAGTTTGAGATAATTCATGCAGTCTGTGTTCGGCGACTTAAATCATCTGAAATCGGCGACACAAATTAAGTTCCGATCCCTCTCGTTTATTGTGGGCGTGCAGAGTCCACCAGTACGAAGGCCTTCATAATTTTTATGAATAAAAGGATACATAAGCTAAAACCGATACATGTACTGTTAAATCCTCTTTGCACGAAAAATCATTTCCTCCCGTGTGAACAGTAGTCTTTTAATTAGACTTGTTCCCAGGGGAGATGAAGACAATGTAAAGATGCAATTGCAGACCTCACGACTCAGAGACAAGGCTTCGTCAAGCGTGGCCACAAATGTGATACATTTAGGTTTAGGAAAGAGATAACAAGAACTCGTTTATAAATGCATGTAACAAATTGAAAAAAGATACGGAGTTGATGTTAATATGATTTAATTATACTTCAAATGACGTTTAGATAGATTTATGTTTAGGGAAGGGAGTTAGCAAATAACTCGTTTTCATCAGTTGTTACCTTTGGACGTCTGTCATCTTTAGTCCTTTGAATCATTTTGTGTATCTTTGTGCTGCTGCTCCAAGGTTTGCCAAGACGACTGTTGCAGGCGCTACTTGAGTAAGAAAGTGTGCGTCAAATGATGAGGTAGCGGTTCCGTTTGTGGCAATTCGTCACTGCAATACCATGTTTACAATGTACCATAATTTACAAAACTTTACGTGGGGTAAGTGAACAGCTGTTTCATTTATGCCTATAGTTGTTTGCAAACTTTACGACTAAACTATGGATATGTTATTGCAAAACTCCGACTTTTGGTATAGATTTACAAAGGAATCAGACACAGATTGTGTAAAAAAAAATAGTGTTTTGGTTTAATTACACCCTGGCCGGGAAATTTGCAAAGATTACCTTTTTTTCTCTCCTAAAGTGACTACTAGATGCGTTTAATCTCTATAATGACAAATTTTACAAAACTTAATCGTCTGATTATTCCGTAATTTATAACAAAACATGTGTATTAGAGAAAGTTTGTGAAATGACCTATTTATATTATTATTTTTTTGTATGTGGTGAAGGCTTCTAGTATGTCAATAATGTATTACAGTTTTCCGTATTTATATGACGTTTCTGTATTTAATATTTCCCTTTCTCCCTATCCTTTCGTTATTCCTTTCTTCCTGAATTAATTTTATTCTTCCACTGGTAGGATAGCACCGCTTAAATTCCTTCCCTAATTTCTTCCTTATTCTCTTCCATCCTTCCTTCCTTCCGTTCTTCCTTCCGTTCTTCCTTTCTGCCTTCGTTCATTCACTGACTCATTATTTGTTTCCTTCTTTCTCTTTTTTTTTTAATCAATACCATGCAATCATTTTATTTTTTAATCAATACCATGCAATCATTTTATGCACTAAATGCATAAAATGATTGCATGGTATTGATTAAAAAAAGTGCGTCAAATTCTAAAATGTTAATGGATACTTAAAGAAAATTTCCTCCACACACGTCGAGTGAAGGTGTTTGCACGATACCATTCCCACACTCACGTACCTGTGGCTCGTTTGGCGCACCTGGGGAGCCTGGAAATTAGAGGCGGAAAGCAAGGGAAGGAAGGGATTGGGGATGAAAGCGACCAGATGCGTGCAGTTGTCTCTTGCTTAACTATTTGCAGCAGATTGCCTCAAGCTAATAAGGGAAGGGAGGAAGAGGGAGGGAAGTGAGGAAGGAAGGAAAGAAGAAAGGAAGGAAAGAAGTGAAGAAGGAAGGAAGGAAGAAAGAATGAAGCAAGGAGGAAAAAAGAAAGTGATGGTTCCTTACAAATGCGGAAGGAAGGAAGGAAAGAAGGAAAGAAGAAAGGAAGGAAAGATGGAAGGAAGGCAGGAAGGAGGTAAGGAAGGAAGGAAAGAAGAAAGGAAGGAAAGAAGTGAAGAAGGAAGGAAGGAAGGAAGAATGAAGCAAGGAGGAAAAAAGAAAGTGATGGTTCCTTACAAATTGAAAGAATAAATAAATGCGGAAAGGAAGACGTATTGGAAGGAAAGAAGGAAAGAAGACAGGAAGGAAAGATGGAAGGAAGGCAGGAAGGAGGTAAGGAAGGAAGGAAAGAAGAAAGGAAGAAAAGAAGGAAGGAAGGAAGGAAGAAAGGAAAGAATGAATGAAAAAAAGAAAGAAAGAAAAAAAAGGACGGAAGGAAGGACGAAGGAAATAAGAAAGAAAGAAAGAAAGATGAATAAAAAAATATAAAAATCATGAAAGAAAAACCAAAAAGAAAGAAACAATTAGGAAGTAAAAAAGGAAGTAAAAAGGAAAAATGAAAGAAAGAAACACCTGTTCGATGCTTCTGTTCTCAACCTCCTGCGGTGAAAACAGTTCATTACAGCTGAGAGGTTACATTTCCATTTTGGCTGTATTTTGTTTTAGTTATCTGCGGCAGTGTTTCATGATAATTCCCTGTATATTTTCCCGAACAAGTATTGCTTTCATCGTTGTAGAATCACATGCTGCTCTTATTGCTGTCCTGCTTCAAACAGTTATAAAAGACGGGAAGTTCAGTTTTTAGTTCAATTGCCTCATGCAGCGGATTGCGTGATGCCACCGCCCCACGTCCTCGCCCAAACAGGTATTGCTTATGTGCTTCAGTATCCGTTCACTTATATTGCTTTTTCAGGCTTTAGACAGTCCTTTTTTGCCGCGCGGTCTTTCCAAAACCCTGCTAAATTTTTCTTATTATTATGTATATAAGTGATTGAGTGTCAAACTGTTATGCATAGAGGTAGAGTTGCTAGAATAAACGACAACTTTTAATATTACTGAAACATAAATGGAAACATACTTTTGGATTTAAAAGATATGCTCCATTTAGTAAAAGAACATTGGTTTTGCTAAACTGGGCCTGATGCAAATGCCCCGAGTGCTTCTTGAAATAATTATTGCTTATGTGGTGCGGGAACTGCTTGCTGCTGTCCTCAGCCTCGCGCGGGGGAAAGGCTGTTTTTATCTCCCTTGTCTCTCGCTTAGATATTCGTTGCCAGTCCCCCAACAAGGATTGCTTATGCGTCTTCGCCCTCTTAGCGTATCAGAGAGTAAACAATATTGATTTTGGTCGGGGGGTAAAAACTGTTAGTTCAGTTTCATTTTGCTTAATCTTTTGCGGAAGTTTGTATGAAGACCCCACGTTACCGCCCCCACCCCTCCCCTTCCCCCCCCACACACACACCAGGGTCAAGGAAGTAACAGCTGTGTTCACGCCCTTCCCTCCACACGTAGTTGCTGTACTCATCTTCAGGGCGAAAACAATTAAACTCGGTCGAGAGGTTCAATTATATTTCATTGTCACAAGAAACTTCAAACAGGAGAGGAAAGCTAATGTATTCGCTCAAACTTCATGAACTTGTCGAAAAAAAATCTTTTGTTTTCTTGGATATGTAATCCCTTGCCTATACGCCTTTGCAAAGTGGTTACAATTGCGTCTCAGAAGTATCTCAGGTAAATTTAATTTTTTGTACTAACTAGCTCTACAGGAAGGTTGTTCCACTGGCGGAGACTCGGTGTGAGAGGAAACTCTGGCTGATGTCTGTACTGTAACACCTCGCTCGAATTGGTTGACCGATATTTCTAATTCATAGGTTGGTTTGCAGCTCAAAAAAATTAGAGTGATCGTCTTAACTGAACTTCTTCAGGTACGTGAAGACCTGAGACATATCTCCTTGCATGCGTCTCTTTTCCACCGTAAAGAGATTGATCGAAGAGAAGAAGAGAAGAAGAAAGAGAAGACGAAGAAGAAGAGAAAAAAAGAAGAAGAAGAAGAAGAAGAAGAAGAAGAAGAAGAAGAAGGAGAAGAGGAGGAGGAGGAGGAGAAGAAGGAGGAGAAGGAGGAGGAGGAGGAGGAAGAGGAGAAAGAAGAGGAGGATGAAAAAAAGGAGGAGAAGGAGGAGGAGAAAAAAATATGAAAAAAAGAAAAGTAATTTAAAGTGAAGGAGAGCGAAGGGAAACGAAAAGGAAGGGAGAAGAAACAATACAATAAACCAGAGGAGAGAAAAAATGAACAGGAGGAGGAATAATGTAATTGCGAGGTGGAGGAGGAGGAGGAGGAGGAGGAGGAGGAGGAAGAAAAATAGAAGAGCAGGAGGAGGAGAAAAAGAATAAAGATAAGCAAGGAAAGGAAAGAAGGTGGAGAGGGGACGCAACAGCCCTCATTCAATCACATGTGTAGAACCCTTGATGACTTTTCGAAACCCATGAGAGAGAGAGAGAGAGAGAGAGAGAGAGAGAGAGAGAGAGGGAGAGGGAGAGGGAGAGGCAGAGACAGACACCCACACCCACACCCACCCACCCACACACACACACACACACACACACACACACACACACACACACACACACACACACACACACACACACACACCTCCATCACACCACTTTAAGGTCCTCACAAGTCCTTCAGTCGCATAACGGAAGTCATCTCTCGTGCCCCAAACAGCCTGCGGTGGGACTTTTTTCGCGCGGAAGTAAGAGGCTCACTGAATCACCGGGCACAGGGCTGGTAGTGTGCTTTGACCTTATTGCTGTTTGTTGTGTTGTTGTCTGCTGTGCTTGCCTGTGTGTTTCTCTAACCGTTCTTCTTCCTTTGCTCTTCTTTTTCGCTTTTGGTGTTTTTTTGTTTAGCTGTGTTTCTCTGTTTTGTCTTGTTTTCCGTCAATCCCCGCTTCTTCCTTTTGTATTCTTCTTTGTTTTTTTTTGTGTGTGTGTTTTTGAGAGGCTGTGTTGTGTCCTTGCCTATTTTTACAGCAAGGAAGGCAGCTCAAGGCAAAAAAGAAAAGAAAAAAAAGAAAAGGAAAAGCCTGCAGGGCGCTCCACCAAGAGAAATTTTAATGAGAGGTCAGAAGAGAGGTCAATCTCAGACGGAAAGGTGTTTTGATACTCTCCTCTTGAAAGAGTTCAAGAGGAAATACAGACGCATGAAGCCTGTTCCAGAGTTTACCAGTGGAAGGAATAAAGGAATGAAGATGCTGATCAAATCTTGCGAAAGGGATTTGGATGGAATAGGGATAAGCAAGAAAACAAAGTCGTGTGCAGAGGGGCCGCGGGAGGGTGAAAGGCAGGCGCGGATCCAGGAAAAAAGTTCGGGGGGGCCGATGCCAGGATTTTTGCGGGTGGAAGGGGCATTAGCATTACCGGTTCGCCATTCTCGGCAGTCCTGCTCCTGAAGGTGGACTGACCTGAATCAGTGGACATAACGACCTGCGACTTGGTGCCAAAGCATTCCTTGGCGGCCAGTGTTCCTCTTCGGACTCGAATAAAACGGCCGATTTCTCTGAGAAAAAGAATTGTTATAGCCGCAGCGCGCTTTTGAGCTAGTTTTCCTGTATATCCGCTGAGGACCATAGGGGGGGGGAGGGGGCTTTGGCAATGGGGGAAGGCATGCAGTTAATAGGTTCAGAAGATCAGTCAGCATGAAAGTATCGATAAAAGAAAGAAAGAGATGCAACATGGCGGCGGAATTTAAGAAGTAGAAAACTGTCCGCAAGAGGAGGGGAGTTGAGATGAAGTGCCTTTGACTCGAGCCTTTGGATTGTGTTGTCTGTTGGCCAGTCTGCTTGCATCTCTCATTGCTTTCTTCTTCCTTGTTCTTTCTTTTTAGTTTGGGAGAGTCTGTGTTGTGTCATGTGTTGTTGATTTTGTTTTGTTTTGTTTTGTTGTGTTTTGTTATATCTGTTCCTCTCTGTCTGAGTCTGTCTCTCACATTACTTCCTCGTTGCTCTTCCTCCCTTCCTCCTTTTTTTCTTGTTTTGAGAGAGTTGGGGAGCAGGGTGTCTAGTGCGTTGTGTTACTTGTTGTGTTGTGTTAGGTCTGTCTGTCCCCTCTTATTCTGTCTCACGTTTCCTCCTCCTTTTTCCTTCGTCCGCCTTTTTTTTGCGTTCTTCGGTTCCTGGCGTTCTGCAGTGTTTCAGTTTTCTTGCCTTCGTTCTGCCTTCCGAGCCTGTCTGTCCCTGCCTCTGACCGTTCTACTCGCTGCTCCCTGCGCCTCCCGCCTCCCTCCTGGTCATTTACTTCAGTCTGTGTTTTTTTATGTTCTCTTTATCGATTTTCCTTTAGAGTAACTCTTGGTTAACTTGCACACTTTTCTATCTTTTTTTTCCATTAGCCTCAACTTTTTTCTCGTGATAAATTTAACAAAACGCTGAAAGTATCGAGAATATTTTTTAGTAGGGATTTTCCTTTAGAATAAGAATGTGGTTAACTTTATTTTTCATCTTTTTTTATTATTTCATTTCATTCTTTCTGGTAAAAAAAATGTATAAGGGTAAAACTGAAAGAAATATTATAGAATTGCCAGCGTTTTGTATTCATTCATATAATCTTTTTTCTCCTCTTGTAGAAATTCATTTTTAATTTGCCGTCTTTTCCTTATATCCTTTAAAAAATTCCCTTACTGCAAATTGCAAGAAAACTGTAAAATAAGTGAACTACAATGACTGCGTTTCTTCTAATTTTTCTCTGTTGATTTTCCTGTTGGGTAACTTTTGGTAACCTTGCTTAGTTTTTCTTTAACTGAACGGGTTGCTTCCACGAAAACATAACACAACACTAAGTAGATAAATGTTTCGTTGTCTTTTATGTTCTCCCTGTCGATTTTCCTTCAGAATAAGTGTAGATTGATTTTTGTTTATATTTTGAACTAAAGGAGATCGTTCAAACACACACACTAAAAAAGGTTCAAAAAAGGCCACTTCAGCGCCGTGCCCGCGAAGAGAACAGTTTAAGTATTTCAAAGCGGTGGTCACATTCGGTTAGAGGCGTGTTTTGATGCTCCACTCTTGCACATTCATTTCAATTTACCTCATCTTTATTCCTTTTCATGGACGAGTATGAAAACGTGAAAGAGAGTGAGAGTTGGATATGGAGGAAAACGTACACGGTTTCGTTTTTGATCTTTGCTTTTGGAGGGCGGCAAATGTACAGCGCTATCCATTTTCATTTCCCTTTTACCTTTTGTTTGTTTGCATATAAATCATGAAGGGAATGAAAGCGAGGAAGAAGGAAAGTACGTTTTGCCGCTTCATTTATTATAACACATCGGTAAAGAGCTCAATCAGTTTGGTTCATACGTGACATTAATCTTTCCGGCGGGACAATGGAGTTTGGGGTCGATCTGTCTGGACTTGGTTGTGACAAAGGCTACGATTGACAATACCAGGGAAGGGGAAGGGGTTGGGAAGAAGAGGGGAGAGGGGAATGGGAGGAACTGGGATGGTGGAAGGGAGAAGAGTGTGGGAATAGAGGGGAAGAAGAGGAAAGGAGGAAGAGAGGTTAGACGAAATTAGAAAGGAAGGTTGAAGGGAAGAAGAGTGAAGAAGATGGGAAAGGGGAAGGATAAACGGAGAGGAAAGAGGTGGAAAAGAGGGAAAGAGAGGAATAGGGAGTACAGAGGAGTGAGAAAAAAATGAGGTATGGAGGAGGAAGAAGGGAGAGGGGAGTTGAAAGAAGGGAGAAGGAGGAGTGATGGGGGAGATAAAGGGGGTATGGAGGAGAAAGGAGGAAGAGGGGAGCTGAAAGAAGGGAGAGGTAGGGGTGATAAAGGAGAGAAAGAGAGTTAAAGAGGAGAGGAGAGGGGAAGAAGGCTGAGGAAAATGAAAAGGGGGAAGGGTTAACAGAAGAGGAAAGAGAAGATATGGAAGAAAGAGAGGAAAAGAGAGTACAGAGGAGGGAGAGGAAGAGGGGGTATGCAGGAGGAAGCAGGGGAGTTGAGTGCCTATTGGAAGGTTTGAGTCCGAGGAATAATCTATTAATATTCGATAATTTGGACGTCACCGGATATCTGTCTGATTCTGGCCCCATTGTTTAACTCGCTCATGTGGAAAACGTGGAAATCATTATCTCAACCACGTTTTCATGATTTTGCTTTGTGCCATTGCCAGTGATGGAGGTGTAAAGTCTGCCAGGAGTTAAGCGTGCGAATTAATACCATTACTTATTTTTTTGCTTTAACCCGGTAGCAGCGACGGGCCAAATTTGTGTCTTTACCGTGTAGCAGCGACGGGCCAAATTTGTGTCTTTACCGTGTAGCAGCGACGGGCCAAATTTGTGTCTTTACCGTGTAGCAGCGACGGGCCAAATCTGTGGCTTTACCGTGTAGCAGCGACGGCCAAATTTGTGGCTTTACCGTGTAGCAGCGACGGGCCAAATTTGTGGCTTTACCGTGTAGCAGCGACGGGCCAAATCTGTGGCTTTACCGTGTAGCAGCGACGGGCCAAATTTGTGGCTTTACCGTGTAGCAGCGACGGGCCAAATCTGTGTCTTTACCGTGTAGCAGCGACGGGCCAAATCTGTGTCTTTACCGTGTAGCAGCGACGGGCCAAATTTGTGGCTTTACCGTGTAGCAGCGACGGGCCAAATCTGTGGCTTTACCGTGTAGCAGCGACGGGCCAAATTTGTGGCTTTACCGTGTAGCAGCGACGGGCCAAATTTATGTCTTTACCGTGTAGCAGCGACGGGCCAAATTTGTGGCTTTACCGTGTAGCAGCGACGGGCCAAATTTGTGGCTTTACCGTGTAGCAGCGACGGGCCAAATTTGTGGCTTTACCGTGTAGCAGCGACGGGCCAAATTTGTGGCTTTACCGTGTAGCAGCGACGGGCCAAATTAGTGCCATGATATAAACCCCCCAAAATAGAGGATACATAAAATGATCACAAATGCTTTAATATATATTATGAAATGGTTTGTGTTAGTGATGATTTTTTCTCATTTTTCTCGCTTAGAGGGACCATTGAGAAACATGATCCCTGCTCCTACCGGGTTAAATTGAATAGCAGATCCAAATACCAGTACACTTAAACAAAGAGGTTAGTTTTATCGATCCTTCTGTGTCCTTGGCTACATTTTTTTCGCTCCTGTTTTGTAATAATGAACACTGACTTTCATGCAAACGCTAATAAAAATCATATTCGTTGCGTTTCCTGTCATCATGATTTCAAAACCAGAATAATTGTGACCTAAATAAGACCAACATTTTTTGCGTTGCTGTTCATGAGAAACCAAAATCAAATAAAAAAGAAATGTTCAATTCACAACGGTTCCAGTGAAGATCAGTGTGACGACAGATATTTATGACCTCTGTTGTGTGATGAGAAAGTGAAATATTGAGGTTTTGAAAAGGTAAAAAGTGTCCATACCATCACACCTCGTTACAGTGATTACAGCCAAACCCGCGAGATAGAGAGAACGTGCGTCACTTTACGGGTGATCCATACTCGTTTACATTCAGCGGGTCCTCCTGTTTTTCCTCGCTGGTACTACATCCAAAAAGTCGCCGCGCCGGTTGTCAATATTCGTGGGTCCAATATCCGACGGTGAAGGACGCGAGGCTACTCTCAGCCGAGTGTTCATAGTTGCGAAATGAAGTTAATTTAACAGCGAAGGTGAGATGAGGTTTTACCTGACATAAACGGATTGAAAACACGAAGCCCCGCGTGGCGAAATTAAAGTGTAAGCGACGATGAAAAATAATGAAGGAAATATTCGCGAAGCTCTGACAGTGAAAAATAATGAAGGACAGGTTTGTAAACATTGGACCCTTAAAACTAATGACGGCGAAAAAGATAAAGCAAGCAACCCACGTGAGGTGATATTACAAAAAGGATTGTAACGAAAAATGAATTGTAATAAACGGAAAGTTTTTTGGAAACACATGACACTGAAAACAATCACTGGTAAGCTTTCTTAACATTAGGCATTAAAATCTTTAAGACATAAACACACTGAAAACTGTTATATTACATGAGTGAACAAAAAAAACCCAACTTGTAAGGTTTCTGAAATATATTGGTTGAAATTTTTTTGAATATTGATTAAATGTATGTCTGTTATCAGAGCTGAACATAAGGGGACACATCAAACTGAAAATGTAACAGACGTGAGATGGAGTTGAAATTAAGTTGTAAAGGAAACCGAGTTGAATGGAAAACTTCCTTAACACTTTATATTAAAATATTGAACGACCTAAACAGGTTATATACAAATAGAAATATAACACGTAGAAAAAAAAAGTTATGTAGTAGTAGACGCTGGAAAATATAAGTTTCATTTTCGGATTCAACACAACAAATAATAATGGAAAAGTTTTCACAATGAGAATAAAAAGAAAACGATGGTGTCAACGCCTGCGTAATGAAAACCGGTCACGCACGTAAGGCTCAGTTGAAGTGAAAACCGTAATATGACGCAGAAAACAAAATCTAATCATATTTTTACACACAAAGGACGTTTACAGCAATAAATGGAGGCTTGGTAAAAACAGGGTGCTTAAAACAAATGTATAAATGAACTTTTCTAACTATTGCATGCTGATTGCTTTTAACGGTAATAGAGTTTGTCCATGAGAAAATAATAGGTGAAAATTGTTTAAGCTGAACGCCCAAAATAATGAGGAAAATGTTTTAAGATTTGTGAAAAAGATGCCAGGAATTTTAATAGTGAATTATTATACAACTTTAGTGACCACATCAGCCTGCTCTCTCTCTCTCTCTCTCTCTCTCTCTCTCTCTCTCTCTCTCTCTCTCTCTCTCTCTCTCTCACACACACACACACACACACATACACACACACACATACACACACACACATACACACACACACACATAAACAGAGAGAAAGGAAGCTGGAATTGCAGAGTTTATCCTAATCTTTTCATTAAAGGACAAGGCCACAAAACTTAAAACACTGCGCTGTGTGTGTGTGTGTGTGTGTGTGTGTGTGTGTGTGTGTGTGTGTGTGTGTGTGAACGTATGCACCTGTTTTTTTGCAGAGTGGGAATGTGAGTCGTTCACGTTCTATTAGATGTAGCTTTCATTTTACTAAGCGATACCTTTCCCCCTTTTAATTATTTAATCTTGCTTTTATCTGAATCAAGTGTTCCCATCAGCCGTATTGCGCTGCGCTAAATTGATCATTGTGAGAAGGGGATCCCGATGAGACGCTGACAGCAATAACGTGGACGCTTCTTTTTTCGAAATTCCTTCATTATTCTTTTGCGAGAAGGAAATAATGCCAAACTTAATACACACAACAGACATTTTCCCTAGAATAGAATAATAAAACACAATGAAAGACAATGGTCAAATTAAGTTTTATATACTCGTATGTCTTGATAATTTTCTCTTGAAGGAATTAAAGTCGAAGGAAAGAGAAAATAAAGAGAATAATAATTTCATCAGTGTTGTTCGTATATTTATTTTGCTATTTTTAATTTCTTTAAAAGTGAAACGTGTAAATTGTACTTCGTTTATTGCATCACACGTAGACATTGTTTGCAGAGAGTGCAGCGACACTATTGTTGTTTTATGCAGTTGTGGCGAAAGCGGATTACGAAAGTGGATAAAGAAAGATAAGGGAGAGCGAGGAAAGTGGAAGAAACTTGAAGAGGAAAACCGGAGAAGGATTAAGAGAAAGAAAACGGGACAAAGAATGACAGCTGTAAAATTATTGAAGTGGAGAAAAGTGTTACGGGGAGACGAGTGAGAGGAAACAGAAGAGTGGCGTTAAAGAAGAATCACATGGGATACTGAGGAACAAAGGAAGGCGAGGCAGACATAGACACGGACACCCCCATGGAGAGGATAACAGGAGAGTCGGGTTAAAGAAGAATCACATGGGATACTGAGGAACAAAGGAAGGCGAGGCAGACACAGACACGGACACCCCCATGGAGAGGATAACAGGAGAGTCGGGTTAAAGAAGAATCACATGGGATACTGAGGAACAAAGGAAGGCGAGGCAGACACAGACACGGACACCCCCATGGAGAGGATAACAGGAGAGTCGGGTTAAAGAAGAGGCATGTGGGATACTGAGGAACAAAGGAAGGCGAGGCAGACACAGACACGGACACCCCCATGGAGAGGATAACAGGAGAGTCGGGTTAAAGAAGAGTCATGTGGGATGCTGAGGAACAAAGGAAGACGAGGCAGACACAGACAAACACGCCCACGGAGAGGATAACAGTAGAGTCTTTCAAGAGGAGGGTACCAGGACACCTCTCCTCCCGAAATTGACCTCTCTTTCGGCCACTCCCCTGCACTTTTTAGGAGCAGTGAGTAGCGGGCTTTTTATTCCATTATTGTTTTCTTTTTTTATGCCCTTGAACTGTCTCCTTTGATGTAAAAAAAAAGGAGTCATGTGGGATGCTGAGGAATGCGAAGACACACCTTGAAGACACAGACAGACAGACAGAGACAGACACACCCACATAGAAGATAAAACTGGGAAGGGAATAGCGACTCCTCCCTCTCCTAAGACACATAAGATGACCCTCCCACTTTGTCTTGGTAAAATATGTGTCAGTTTCTTTCAAGTCACTTTCTTTAATATTTATCTTCAGTGATTGTTTGTTTTGATTTGTTTTTCTCATTAAAGAAGAGCAAGTTTCTATCGTTGGTAATCCAATTTTTTTTCTCTCTCTCTCTCTCTCTCTCTCTCTCTCTCTCTCTCTCTCACACACACACACACACACACACACACACATCATTTATGAACATAGTAAATCATGTCACTCGTCGCTGTATCATTTCAATTTATTTAATTCTTATACCTCTGATTTACTAGAACTCATGACTACATCAGTTTTTGCTGACAGACCTTCTTTCGTACAGTATTTATTTGCCTTTCGTGTATTTTTACCTGATATCAGCCTTGGACCTCCTTGCCATTCCCCGAAATCTTTATTCACAAGTAGTTTAGATTATCCACAACACTTGAGCAGGTATTGTCAGACGCTTCTACCCCTCACTTTAACTGTTTCCAAAGGCCAAAAAGAAGATCAGTCGCGTTTTAATGAGTGTTTTTTTAGGTTCAGGGTACGGAAGAAGGGTCAGAGTACCGCTAGGGTCATGAAACTACCTCTGGGAAGGCACAGAGCTCCTATATACGAAAGCCTTGTATGTGCTTGGGCGCCGAAATGTTCACTCAGATTAATCGCCCAGTAATATCTTGAAGGCGTGCAGTGTCTCGCCTCGGCCGGACAAATCCCTTCATTCATCCTGGACCACAATATCCCACGAATCGCCATTAATCCCCCGACAACAATATCACCGTTATGCACCGCCACTACCACCATCGTCGCCACCACCACCGCCACCACTACCACCACCACTATCACCACCACCACCGCCACGACAAGGACAGTACATTTATAGATGGACGCTGTTACTACCACTATGCAATAATAACAAGAAAAGCAACAGCAACAACAACAACAACTACTACTACTACTATTACTACTACTACTACTACTACTACTACTACTACTACTATTACTACTCCTACTACTACTGCTACTATTACTACTGCTACCACTACTACGACTACTACTACTACTACCGTTGCTTCTACTGCCATCCTTACTGCAGCAGCTTAAAACATATATTCTCTGGCTATTTTCGAAGTGGTCGTTATAAGAAGAAAAGAAAATATAGGTATGGGAACTGAAACCGTTAACTCTCCTGTAATATCCCCAGTAATAGTTATAGGTTCATTAAAATAACCCTTCACGGTAACGTCAGATCTTGAAAATGTAACGTATGTTATTGCCTCTCTCAGTCTGCAAGTCCCTTACCGACCGATGTGGAGCCTCGTTATGAGGGAAATACTTTTACGTGGAAAATAGACCCCGCAGTTCTGCCCCCGAGTAAGACCGAGAGAGTGGCATTCGCTGTATCTCCTACTTCGCTGCCGTAGGTGAATTTCGTCTTAGTGAGCTCCCTCTTTTTTTTTTTGAGTTTCCTTGTTTTATTGCTGCTTTTCGATTTTCTTATACTTGATTACGTGATTTGATTCCCTGCAGTAAGCGTGTTGTTATGTTCCCATATGAAAATGAGAAACGCCAACGGAGGAAGAAGAAAAAGAAGGAGGAGTAAGAGTGTTACGTCACCTCTCACTTGATTGTCAGGCGCAGTGTTTTGGTGTATGATTGGAGAGTACTGGTTCATGAGGGTAGTGACTCTGTGGCCTGTTGCCGGATGTGTGTGGAGGGTGTATTCAAGTAGAGGGAGAAGGGTTTTGATGGCTGACTACTATGACCTGAGAGAGAGAGAGAGAGAGAGAGAGAGAGAGAGAGAGAGAGAGAGAGAGAGAATGTGGATGAATAAATGAAGGAAGGAAGAAAGGAAGGATGAAAAGAAGGAAATAAGAAATGAATGAAAAGCAAGGTAGAGAGAGAACACTTTTCGAGAATGAAATGAGAGAGAGAGAGAGAGAGAGAGAGAGAGAGAGAGAGAATCATAACTAACTCGCATCTGCATTTGTTTTCTCATTACCTAAACTTGTCCGCACTATGTCAAAAGGAAAAGAGAAAGAGGCGGATAAGTACAAAGTAAGTTAGGAGAGATATCCA
This sequence comes from Eriocheir sinensis, assembly GCF_024679095.1. Lineage (NCBI taxonomy): Eukaryota > Metazoa > Arthropoda > Malacostraca > Decapoda > Varunidae > Eriocheir > Eriocheir sinensis. The sequence goes on along the minus strand of NC_066530.1, from coordinate 2,315,899 downwards.
AACTAAAAACCACATCTTTCATAAATATAAACACCCTCATAAATTGTAATGTTAACCCTCTTAAAAGATATCCATTACTAATAACCATAATCAAGGTGTAATTATGAATGACTTTCCCCCCTTCTCCATGTAAGGGTAATTGGCAGGAACCGTTCATATCGCACACCACTGTCCATAGGTACGAAATTACTATTAGTGTTGATGAATGGCCAGTGCCTCTTGAATGGGGCACTGATTCATATAAAAAAGACTCGGCTCTCATATTTCAGTGAACACAATTAAAAACACAACCTTTTTCCAACTCATTATTTTTTGCCGGGTATATAAATGCTACTCTGAACTCAAATCTGCCATTATTTTTCTTATTCACGGTGTTTCATTACATATTTTTCGGTGGCGCACGATACTTTTACCAGACTATAAGAAGTAAATGGGAGTGGCTAACGTATAAATGCATGACAATTCTAACAAATGAGCGACTTTATCTTCAAATAACTATATCCCCTTACAGAAATATTCCCGTAGTCTGTTTACATTTTCATTATTTTCGATGGAGGACAATAGGGAAAGGGAGGCTGAGGACGGGGGGAGGGAGAGGAAAAGGTATTATAACAACTAAGCTCATCGGAACACTCTTCTGCGTCTGTTCCTTAACCCGGTAGCAGCGACGGGCCAAATTTGTGGCTTTACCGTGTAGCAGCGACGGGCCAAATTTGTTCCATGATATAAACCCCCCAAAATAGATGATGCATAAACTAATCGCAAATGCTTTGATATATATTATGAAATGGTTTGCGTGAGTGATGATTTTTTCTCATTTTTCTCGCTTAGAGGGGCCTTTGAGAAACATGATCCCCGCAGCTACCGGGTTTTAAATGTGTCGTGGGCGAGGCCAGAGAGGTTGAAGGCATTGTTAGTGTCATTACCGTCGTGTTGTGCGTCCTGAGCATGCCAAGACTACCTCGGCACCTACCTGTCAGGACGTATTTACTGTGACGGCTCTTCGTTATGTGGCGGAGACGGTACATCATTTGTGGTAATTTTTCCCCATTCTTTGGTTGAATTCGATATTTCTACCTGACTTGAAGGAGGGCAGAGGGGAGTAAGAGAAGGGTATATGATTGGTATATGATTGGCTGGGACTGGTTCATGAGGGTAGTGACTCTGTGGTCTGTTGCCGTATGTGTGTGGAGGGAATATTGAAGTAGGAGGAGAAGTGTTTTTTTGATGGCTGACTGCAGTGACCTGAGAGAGAGAGAGAGAGAGAGAGAGAGAGAGAGAGAGAGAGAGAGAGAGAGAGAGAGAGAGAGAGAGAGAGAGAGAGAGAGAGAGAGAGAGAGAGAGAGAGAGAGGCTGACGTATGGCAACAATTCGCTTCGCTTAAACATTCGTCTGCGTGGGCTCGTCTCGTGACTAGTGAAGCCTTATTAGTTATTTTCGCGGTGGCATACGACACTTTGCCAGGGTTGAAAAGTTAAAGAAATGAAGATTAGCAGAGAGTGGCAGATGCATGATGATACCTCGTCTCATTTTAAGCACTCGTCTGCGTGGGTGATAGTTCCCTTTGTGCCGCGTTTTGTGCCGCTCCAAGCATTATTATTAACACTGCCTCGGGATGTCTGAAAACCTACTTATGCCATGTCTGCTCTGTCCTTAGCAACTGTGTGTGTGTGTGTGTGTGTGTGTGTGTGTGTGTGTGTGTGTGTGTGTGTGTGTGTGTGTTCCAATGACTCTTGCTGCCTCTACTAAATGGGTGAAAATAACTATGAAGGATGCAGAATAATGTGAGGTATAATGGAATGCTGATTAATCTTTCGAGCCTGTCACTTAATATCGCCAAGTGCTGTCAGCCGCGCCATGAATATCAGATCCTGTCTAATACCTGTACTGTAAAAAGGATCACTCTCATACTGGAATATAACTTTAAGGTAAGGCTGCCCACGCGGGGGGTTTCCATACGAGTGGACGTGAAAATGCCTCGTCTGTATTTTGATTAATTTTGGGGTTCTTAAATTTTTCCCCCAAAATACTTTAAGCTCTTATTGTAACCTTAGTAGGACTTAGTATATAGCTTCGCGAGGTGTTGCCATATGAGTGGGAGCCAAGATCGAAACTGTGGTCTATTCCTTGTGGTCGAACAGATACCTCAGCCTTCTACGTCAGCCTCGCAAAGCCACGCCGTAGGTTGTTTGGTTAAGTGGCGTGATGGGCAATGTGGACTCAGCTTGATGACTCCCAATACCCGCTGTCCTGCCGTGGGAAAGGTTTAACACATTTCACTCTCCGGAGACCTTGCCCCCTCAACCATAACCGTGCCCCCCCCCCCCCCTCTCTCTCTCTCTCTCTCTCTCTCTCTCTCTCTCTCTCTCTCTCTCTCTCTCTCTCTCTCTCTCTCTCTCTCTCTCTCTCTCTCTCTCTCTCTCTCTCTCTCTCTCTCTCTCTCTCTCTCTCTCTCTCTCTCTCTCAACAAGACAATAGAAGGATGGACTGAACACTACATCACATCGCTTTCCGTAACACTCCGAGAAAAAGGATTACACACCACTCAGTTTTGCAATCTCATAATCCCTATACACGATTTTACATAACGTCAATATACAACCTTCGTTACTAATACCTTCCCTCTTTCTCCTTGTCTTCTTCCTCGTTATTAATCCGCGCAAAACCCTTGATAGAGTGCTGGATGAACGGGTTGGTTATCCTTTCATTTCTGGGAGCGATTACTCTTCTGACGCTTTATTGATGAGATCTAATTCTTCTGGATACTCCTCGCAATAGCCATGATAGTGGAGGAAGGGACAGTTTTCCGCTTTATTCCGAGGCCCCGGCGAGGCTAAGCGGTTGTTTATGGGTTGGTAATAGTGGCGGATATTAGAGTAAGGTTTTGTGTAAGAATTTGGTGGGTAAGTTTATTGTCTCCCACCAGGGTCTTTTCTACCTCCTTGTGTACCATAACCACCACCACTGCTACCACTACTGCTACTACTACTATTACTACTGCTACTACTACTACTACTGCTACTACTACTATTACTACTATTACTACTACTACTACTACTGCTACTACTATTACTACTACTACCACTACTTCATCTACCACCAGCACTACTACTTCCTCTACCATCACCACTACCACCACCACTTCCAGTACCATCCCCACCACACTCAACATCACCATTACCAGCACTACCTTAACTACCATATTCACTATCACCACCACTCCATCACCACCACCACCACCACCTTGACGTATCACTAGGCAACACAGGGCACCAGCAGTAAACATTGATCCCTTCTCTACATTTTTTCCCTTTACGAAGTTTTCCCGTCCCGCCAAAGGTTATATTAGTAAACTTTTCCATCGCTAAACTAACGCATCTATGAGCTTCTAACCTGACTCAGCATGTGCTTACGAGACACTTGCAGGCATATTCTTCAAACACATTTTTTTGAATAGTAATGATATGGTATCCCCTTGTATTGATTTTTATATTTTCTATGTGTTACGTTATTGACGCAAGTATTAGTGTAAGTATAAATCTTCATGACACAACCATCCGCTCTTCTTCAGTAAAGCTTACCATCATTAACTTTAAACCTCAACCGAATACTTAGGGTCAAATTATAAGACATTTCGCCGCCCAAGAACACATATTTGACTAGGCTTGCGTAGGAGTTTTGGGCATTTCCAGGGGTAGTTTTATGACCCTGGTGGTAGTTTGACCCTTCTTTATACCATGGACCTAAGAAAACACTCATTAGAACCCAGCTGCCCCCCTCTTTGACCTTTAGAAATAGTCATGTGAGAAGCGAAGGTGTCTTATGATGCCGCCCTTAATATCTCCTTTATCGCTAAATCAACTTCCTCGAGATTAGGCGTTTTGTATCGTTTCCACCATTTTTCTTTTGCCTTCCAGACGCTTTCTGTATATAGTGGCCTTGTCCTCCCCTGTATGTAGTATGCATCCCCTGGGTGTGTTTAAGGGGGTGGTGCGCTTCACCCACACGCCTCGTCTGGACAGAGTTGAGTTAAATACATTTCGGTTAACTCCCCTCTAACTGGCTGTCTTTTTCCCCTTAAAGTCAGCGGTAATGTTGCGTCCCCTGCAATCTTTTATCTTTTTTTTTCACGCTAAATGCTGTTCTGAACTAACTACTAATTAACTGCCGCCTCCACCTCCCCTGCTGCCTCGCTGCATACGACTTTCTGCTGTCGCTCATCTCGATATTATTTAATGCATGAGTTATTCACTATTCCCATTTTTTACCCCTTTCACTGGAAAACTGGAGCAGTCTCCGTTCGTCTGTATTTCCTCCTCCTTTTTTTAACGTTCGACCTATATCACAAGTATGCTTTCTTGATGGGGCCTTCTGGTCAGCCCCAGTCCGTTGGTGGCGCAGGCAAGTGTTTTATAGTGGCGCCATCTTGCTTGGCTCATGTTGTCCTAAGGAGCTCTAATTTTTCTTTGTATTTCTTGCTAGTTTTCTTTATTTATTTCATTTTTTCTTTTTTATTCATTCTTTTTCCCATTTCCCTTTCTCTCTCACTCTGTCTCTCTTCTCGCCGCCCATTCTTCCTTCCTTCCCCTCTTGCATTAATCTAGCGCGCTCCCTTTTATTTCCTCTACGTATTTCCTGTTATCCAACCACATGTTTCCCTCCCACTCAAGTTTTTTACATCTTCTTACATTTTGTTTTCTTTCCATATTTCCTTCCGGCAGTTTGTTATTTTTGTTCTGCGTCCCTTCCTGTTTCCCATTGTTCCCTCTTTTTCCTTGTCTGTGTCCCCCTACGATGTTATGTTGCATATATAATAGTCTCTCTCTCTCTCTCTCTCTCTCTCTCTCTCTCTCTCTCTCTCTCTCTCTCTCTCTCTCTCTCTCTCTCTCAGTTTAGTTGTTTTTCTCTTTTTGTTCACCTTTTTCAAATATTCTTTGTTTCTCTCTTTGCCACAATTTGTTTTTCCTTCAACAGATTCGTTTCTTCCGCTTTTGTAAATATTTTTTCATATTTTCGTTCTGTCTGTCTGTCTGTCTGTTTGTATGTATGTATTTATCTATTTATCGATCTGTGTATATCTAACTTTTTCTATATCTATCTATCTATATATGTATCTGTCTATCTATCTATCTATATATGTCTATCTCTCTGTCTGTCTGTCCGTATCCATTTATTTATCCATCTGTATCTATAACCATATCTATCTATCTATCTTTATCTATATCTGTCTGTTTATATCTGTCTATCTATCTGTCTATCTGTCTGTTTGTCTGTCTGTATCTATTTATTTATCCAACTGTTTCTATCTAACCATATTTATCTATCTATCTATATCTATATCTATCTGTCTATCTATATCTAACTCTCTATATCTGTCTATCTATCTGTCTGTCTGTCTGTCTGTCTACCGCACCCACATTTCCAGGGTCCCCATATCAAAAGTTTCGTGGATATAAATGATGATGTTCATACCACGAGCATCTAAAATTCCATTCCCTCTTAAAGCTGTGTTGGTAATCGGATCTCTTTTATCAGTGCCGGAAAAAAGATGAAAACTGATATGCCGCAGTAAATGAGAGAGAGAGAGAGAGAGAGAGAGAGAGAGAGAGAGAGAGAGAGAGAGAGAGGGAGATGGAATAAAGCAGAAAGAAGTAGCAATTTTAATGGATAACTTTGCCCCCCAAAAATATAATCCCCTTCTTAGATAATTTAAAACAGTGGAAGTAAATGTAAATATGACCAGAAAATATAAAACGATTCCCACTGTTCCATAAATCACAGGTAGAACAGACAGGTATTGAGTCTTATAAGAGATAACCAATGCAAATATGTATCCCCCTAATCACAACATGCAAATAAATAAAGAGAAAATTTAAAAACATCAACAAAAATAAATAAACTCCCAATATTAATCAAGTCAGGGGGAAGAGGCGAGTATTAAGTCCCTCGTAAGAAAAAAAACTAACACCTGGAACATTTACCTGCCCACACTAATTACAGGTGAGAGGCGAGGAGGTGACCGGGGCAGCTTTAGGGAGAGAGAGAGGGAGAGCGAGAGGAGGAACGAGAGGAGGAACGAGAGGAGGAGCGAGAGGAGGAGAAAGAGGAGGAGCGAGAGGAGAGAGCGAGAGGAGGAGCGAGAGGAGAAAGCGAGAGGAGAGAGCGAGAAAAGGAGCGAGAGGAGGAGCGAGAGGAGCTTGGCCAGACCAGACGGGAGGAGCTGCAGGCAAGTCCTCCCGCTGTTCGTATCTTTATTCCTCTTCTTTTATCAGCCTTTTCCTTCTTCCTCCAATATTCTTCTCCCACTTTTCGCATTTTTTATTCCTCTTCAGCTCTGCCTGCTTTGCTTTCTCTCTCTTCCTCTTTTTGTATCATTTTTTTTTGTCCCTGCTTTTTCTGCTTCCTCATTTTCTTCTGCTTTTCTCTGTATTCCTCTGCTTCTTTGCCTCCTTTTCCCGGTTTCATATATTTTTCTCTCATTTTTCGTATCTCTTCTCTTTTCCTACCTGCCTTTTCCTTCCTTTCTTCTTCCTATGTTTTTCTGCTTTTCTTATTTTTTTTCCTCTTTTCTTCCTGCTGTCTCCCTCTACCTGCTCCTATAATCTTCTGCAGCCTCTTACATCTTCCTTTTTTCCTTCATTTTTTTAACATTCTCATTCCTTCTTTCACTTTTTTATCCTCCTCTCTTCCACCTTTCTTTCCACCTCTTCTTTTCCTCTCCCATTATTCTCCTTCTTCCCGCCTCCTGCATCTTCCTTTTTTTTCTCCATTTTTTTTTATCATTCTCATTCCTCCTTCCATTTTTTCTTCCTTCCTTTTTCCTTTGCATCCTTCATTCTACATCTCCATCCCTCTTCTTCCTTCATCCTATCCTTCCTATCCTATCCTTCCTTCTCTATCCTTCTCCTTCCTCCTCTTACTTTATCCTCTCACATTTTGCATCCTTCCTTTTCCTCTCCTTTCCTCCCGCTACGTCCTACCTCCTCGTCCTCGTCCTCCTCCTCTTCCCCTTCCCCTTCCTCTTCCTCCTCCTCCTCCTCCTCCTTGCTACTGGCCACTCCACCAGGTAATTGGATTGCAGATGGCCCTCGTACCTGGGCGGCGAATTAACTCTGGTGATTTCTAAGACAGGAAGGAGACGGTAAGTAAGCCGGGAAGGATGAGGAGGAGGAGGGAGGGGAGGAGGAAGAAGAGGAAGGAGGTGAGGCAGTTTGTGAAGTGGGAAGGCTGAGAGGAAGGTGCAGGGAGGAGAGGAAGGAGAGGAAGAGAAAGGAGCCGATATGTAACGTGAAGGGAATGAGAGTGTTTGAGGAAGGAAGGGTAGGAGGAGAGAGATGGGAAGGAAAGAAGAGCGTGTTGGAGGTAGGAAGGGAGGAGGAGGGAGATGGGAGGAAAGGATGTGGAGGGCAGGAAGAGGAGGAGGGATAGAAATGGAAGGGAAGGACGATTGCTGGGGGTAGGAAAGGTAGGAGAAGGGAGACCAATGGGAGGTGAGGATACGAGGGAGGTGTAGGAAGGGAGGAGGGAGATGGGAGGAAATAGGGGGCAGGAAGAGGAGGAGGGATACAATGGGAGGTGAGGATACGAGGGAGGTGTAGGAAGGGTAGGAGAGAGATGGGGAGGAAGGATTAGTGAGGGAGGGAAGGGCCTGAAAAAGGAGTCAAGGAGCGAGAAGAAAAAACAGGTGGGAAACATGGAAACATGGAAACATGGAAACGCAGGCAACAGAAAGCCTATTGGCTCATTACGAGGTTGCCCGCTTTGGTGATTTAATCTGCTCGACAGCCTGGGGCCTGGGGAGCAGATGAAAGCACCTCGACATTGAGGAGTAGATGAAAGCACCTCGATATTGAGGAGCAGATGAAAGCAACTCAATATTCAGTTTACTCCCGACGCAGCGAAGTGACGGTCGATTCTATATTTGAAGGAGTTGATTGTATTCGCATTTACTACTTCTGAAGGAAGATTGTTCCAGTGACGGATGACTCGGTTTGAAAAGAAACTCCTTCCGATGTCTGTGTTACATCGACTAGACTGAATGGGTAAACCGTTATTTCTAGTTCTTAGGTTGGTTTGCAATTCAAAGAAATTGGAGTAATCGACGTTATTGAATTTTTTCAGATACTTGAAGACTTGAATCATATCTCCTCGTAGGCGTCTTTTTCTAATGTAAAGAGATTGAGTCGCTTGAGTCGTTCCTCGTACGGTTGAGCCCTTAAGGTTGGTATCATTTTCGTGGCGCGTCGCTGAATCCTTTCCAGTAAATCAATGTCCTTTCTGTAATTAGGAGACCAGAACTGTACTGCATACTCGAGGTGCGGTCTTACCATGGAATTATACAAGGATAGCATCACGTCTGGCGTTTTACACTCGAAGTTCCTCGCTATGAACCCGAGCATAGTGTTGGCTTTGTTGTATGCTTTTTTACAGTGATTCGCGTGTTTCAGGTCACTGCTGATAGTGACTCCAAGATCCTTTTCCTCCTGCATCGCTTGCAGAGGTCTCCCATTCATGATGTATGTGTGGTTACTATTTCTGGACCCAATGTGCATGACTTTGCATTTGTCAACATTAAAGGACATTTGCCATTTTTCCGACCATTCGATAATGTGATTGAGGTCTTTCTGAATGATTTCGCAGTCGGTCTTTGTGAGGGCCTTTCCCCCCACCTTAGTGTCATCAGCAAATTTCGATATTGTGGATTTCAGTCCTGATTCGAGGTCGTTGATATATGATGAAGAGAATGGGTCCCAGCACTGACCCTTGAGGCACTCCACTAGTGACTGGAAGCCAATCGGAAGGCTGTCCGTTGAGTAGTACTCGTTGTTTTCCGCCGAGTGCAGTTTCTTAAGGAGTCGCTCGTGCGGTACCTTGTCGAAGGCTTTCTGAAAGTCCAGGTATATAACATCACTGGGGATGTGGGCATCCCAGTTCTTATATATACCTTGGAAGAAGTCTAATAAATTCGTTAGGCAGGAGCGCTTGTTTCTGAAGCCATGCTGGGTGTCGGAGATTACATTATTGTCTTCTAGAAACTTAACAAGTTTGTCTCTAATAATCTTTTCGAGTATTTTTCCTGCCACTGATGTCAAACTTATGGGCCTGTAGTTTAATGCAACGCTTTTGTCTCCTTTTTTGAAAATTGGTGCTACGTTCGCCATCTTCCAGTCTTCCGGGACCTTTTTCAATTGAACAGACTGGTTGAATATGTTAGTGAGTGGCTGAAGTATTTGTTGTTTAAGCTCTTTTAATAATCGCGGGGACAAACCGTCAGGTCCTGTTGACTTGTTCGTGTCGAGTTTATCCAAATACTCTTTCACTTCTTGGTCGCATATTGAGTCAATTTTCAGGGGCGTGATTCCCCTCGGCGGGTCAGGGTTCTCGGGCATGGTTTCGATGTTCTCGACTGTGAATACGGATGCGAAGTTACTGTTGAGGATTCTGGCCATCTGTTTACTGTCCTGAGTTGCAGCTCCAGTCTCGTCTGTCAGGGGACCAATATTGGATTTTACTTTCTTTTTCGATCTGATGTATGTGAAGAATTTTTTTGAGTCTGTCTTGATGTCACGCGCTATTTGTTTTTCGTAGTTGCGTTTACTACTCAGAATAAAGGTGCGAAAAGCTCTGAGGCTGTTTTGGTACTGTGTACGGGCTTCGGCCGTGTCATTCTCTTTCATTAGGTTCTAATTCCTTTTTATTTATCTGGTCATCCACGGTGGATCTACGGCACCATTTACTCGCCTGGGTTTCGTAGGCACTGTAGCCTTTTCTAATCCCAAAATCTGATCTTTGAAGTTGTTCCATACGTTGTCGATTGTATTGTCGGTTAGGTGAAGTTGGTCCCAGGTCGCAGAGGGAAGCAGCTCACGGGCTAGGTTGAAATTTGCTTTTTTGTAGTCTGGTATCACTGACGGATTGTCTACGAGTTTGTGACTTATGTTGACATTGAAACGGATTAAGTGGTGATCGCAACCGTTAATTTTTTCACCAACTTCACAGTCGCGAATGAGGTCGGGGTCGCTTACTAATACCAGATCCAGCAGATTGTTTTCTCTTGTTGGTTGAGTTACAACTTGAGGAGGAAGGAACTCTCCCATTTTTCCTATAAGCCTGTTACCCTCATGATCTCCAGTCAATTGTCCCCAGTCAATGTTAGGGCAATTAAAGTCCCCAATTATTATTGCTTGTTTACTTTGTGTTAAAGAGCTCTTCGTACAGGGCAGTGTCATCGGCTGCCTGTTGTTTTGGAGGTCTGTATACGGTCGCAAGTGTTAGTTTCTTATTATTCGCAGTTATTTCCACATAGACAGAGTCGTAATTCTCTGCGTCCTGTTTGTCTATTTTTATGGCAGGGAGCGTACTTTTTACGTAGCAAATTACTCCTCCTCCTTTCTTGTGCATTCGATTTGTTTGGAAGCTTTGAAATGACAGTTCAGATACTAGATGTGCAGAGTTGGCCCAAGTCTCTGTGATGGCTACCACATCTGGTTTCCTCAGTGCAATATACCCCTAATTTCGTCCTTTTTGGGTAATAGACTGCGTGCATTTGTGTACAAAATGGAAATGTGACTACTGGTTTGGCCGCGTCGTGTTGAATGAGTTCGCTTGTCGGAGGCGTCGTTGGTTACACAGTTTCTTGCAAGCCGCATCGACGCTACGGTTCGGTTGATCAAGGGTTGCCTTTGCCTTGCCCTCGCCTCCAGTTTTTTGAATAGCTTTTCGAGAAGCTTTCAACTGCATCGTTCAGGAGCCTTCCTAGCCGCGCCGAACCAACCTCGTTCAAGTGGAGTCCGTCCTCCCAAAACAAACAAAGGAACAGATGCATTTTTTTTTCACAACAAAGGAGACAGCTCAAGGGCACGAAAAAAGGAAACAGTAATAAAAAAATGCCCGCTACTCGCTGCTCCTAAAAAGAATCCAAAGAGGTGGCCGAAAGAGAGGTCAATTTCGGGAGCAGAGGTGTCCCGATACCCTCCTCATGAAAGATGGGTAAAGATGGGAAGTAAGGTGGGTAGAAACTTACACACAAAACAACTGTACACTCTTACGGTCCTTCCTTCTCCCCCACTTGTACTTTTACCACTAACCCACTTCCTCTTATTTCTGTACCCTTGACCAAAATAAAAGCCACGGGAAGGGTTGAATGAGCGAAAAACTAAAGTCAAATCAACCTTTTGCTCAAGCAGTCACTAAAGGGTCGTATTATATGACATTTCGCCACCCTAGAACACATATTTGACAAGGCTTTCGTATGAGTTGTGGGCATTTCCAAGAGTAGTTGTATGACCCTGGTGGTAGTTTGACCCTTCTTCTGTAACATGAACCTGAAGGGACACTCATTAGAACCCGACTGACCCCCTCTTTGACCTTTAGAAATAGCTGATGTGAGGGAAAGTGTCTAACAATACCAACCAAGATCCAGGCCGCAACACGAGTCGGCTCAGTGGAGAAACAGATCAAGCTTGCAGCGATAACGACTATTGCATTAATTGGGCATTGGCACTGGAAGATACAGATCCGGGAACTCTCCAGCACCTCTCGCTTAGACTGACACACCGAACTCTAACTTAAAAGAGCTTATTCAGTCCTTGAGAGCTCCTGTCCCCTCCGTTTAAACCACCGCGCACCGTCCTTCATTGTACATACTCCTCCTTCCTTTTCCTTCACCCTTACAGACAACCTAATTCTTCCTGCATCCTCTCTCCCTTCCAGCCACTCATCCACGCCTCCCATACCCACTCATCCTCCTGCCGCACAATAAGCATTCAATTAATCAACAAAACATCACACCCCAGTATCATAAACCTCAAATACAGCCCCTCTCATCCCCTCCCGCACACAACACCCTGCCCTCCCCACCCCCCGTACACACACAGCCGACTCATTGAACCAAGCATTGACAACAACGAGGAGCAAGAGGAAGACTTGATACTATTCCTTTTAGACGCACTAGAATATGTAGAGGGAAGATTTTTTTTACAGCAAGGGAGGCAGCTCAAGGACAAACAACAACAACAACAACAATAACAACAACAACAACAACAACAACAACAACAACAACAACAACAACAACAACAACAAAAGCCCTCCAGGCGCTGCTCCGGGAAAGGAAAACAAAACAAGAAGCAAGAATTGTGGTCAGTTTTGGGAATAGCATTAGAACACGGCTGAATACGTAGACTACCACCCATCAACAACAAGAACACCAACAATAATAACAACACTGCACGAGAATGGCCAACACTGCCACAACACGCCTCCAATTAGTAAACACAAATATAGCCGCACCCGGACGCCCCTCTCCTTAATAGCCGCGGCCTCCTCGATCACCAGGCTCTGATGGTTCAACTCTACACGTGCCGGAGTAACGACTGCGGAGAGAAAAGGGATTCAACAAAATTCATGACGATTTGAATTTTCCAGACACATTCGGCGAAATTTTTGATTGCTCGCAGGGCCATTACTGTCGCCATCACCTGCATTCCCTCACGAGATGGATGATTTTTATAAGTTCCTGCGCATATTTAAACCACTTCATATTAGTGACTTGAATGTACTACTACTACTACTACCGCGACGTAAAAAAAAAAGACTACTACTACTACTACTACTATACTACTACTACTACTACTACAACAAAACATAAATACACACACACACACACACACACACACACACACACACACACACACACACACACACACACACACACACACACATTCGGGGCATTATGTACGCGACGCCACCCTTTGCCACACTACCACGAACACCACGGAACAAAACGTAAAGAAAAGTATATCTACCTCTGACGCCTCGCACATTATCTTTCTACAGCAAAGGAAGCAAATTAAAGGCAAAAAGAAACAACGAAAAACAAACAAACAAACATTAAAAGCCCGCTAAGCGTTGCTCCCACAAAACACAAAAGCACGAGTAGCAGGAAGACAGGGTCAGTTTCGGAGGGAGAGGTGTCTTGATGCTCCTCTTTTGAACCTACTTCCTCATATACACGGACCATTCAGCCCTCACCACACCTGTCATGTTTTCATCCCATAGAAAGCCCATCATATCACCCGCATTACACAAGGACGCGGATTAGCGACAGTCCCCTAATCATATATATCCCTTGTCTCCACCACCTCCATCGTCACACCCAGCCCACAACGCATCAATGAGAACAACAAATAGGGAACAATATAAAGAGAAAACAATAGACAAAAACTGATGGAAAAAATACAGTGGACTTAGTGAAAGAAACCGCCGAAACCGCCGAGTAAAGAGCAATACCTTTCTGGAAATACAAAACACAATCGCACACACCACAGACGCCCAGCTCCGCGTCACCAACGTCTTCCGCTGCTTCAGAAGACGCGGCTGGACACTCGACCCAAGCCAACAAAGCAAGCACGTGAACAATAACATCCACGGGACACATGGAAAACGAAATACAGCAATCACTGGTAAGCAATAGTAAATGGACCACAAAAACATAATATGACGCAGAAGCCTTCTGGTGAGGAATAAAACTGTTGCAAAGACCACGTCAACAAACCACACATTCTCTCTATAGTAGTGAATGCAACAGAAAACAGTGACAGCATTGTCCTCGAGGTCAGAACATCGGTGATTCAGAATAAATAATGAAGACAACTCTCCGCAGGATCTCAGCAATGCACACACAGTCTTGACCTGGCTTCTGTAGAATGATACATGAACCACACCTCGCCACACCGCCGACCTGTACCGCCTAACCGACATACAGTCTCGACGTGGCCTCAGTAGAATCATACATGAGCCAGGCCTCACCACACCGCCGACCCGCGCCGCCCGACACAACCTAGTTACTGACAATGAAGAAAGAAGCGGCTGAGCTACGCCCGCCAGTAAACAATCAAAACGAAACAAAAAATATCGTGCACCTGTAGAGAACAAAATTGATAGACATGTCAGCATCTTAGCTCTCAACGGTTGCGTACCTGCTCAGCACATACGTACAGGGTCATGTTCGACGCAGGATGTTTCCCAGGAACACTCAATGAAGCAACGCGCACTGTGATGCATATACGAAGAGAACCACCTGCAGTCTGACTCACCCATGAAGTCAGTTTGGGCAGGACCCGCTCGGGGAGTTCCCTGGCCATAGCGCTGCCAAGGCTTATGTAATGTATACACGATACTATAAAATACACAATATCAAATAGTACGTGGATGACTGAGGGAGTGATGCATTGGGGGTGATGCGGCAGGGCTGTGAAGGGGTCAGGCCCCACCCAAACTGTCCATATTTGTGTCGGACTTTGGTGATAGTCATAAACTACAGGTCAGTCTCATTCTTGAAGATCCCTGTTTTTTTTTCCGGAAAAAAAAAAAAATCCAAAGCTATGTAGAGAATTATAATCTCTATACTCCATTGTACTGTGGCTTCAGGCGGCGAGGAGCACCACGTCAGCTGTTTCTTTTCCAAATGAAAGAATACACAGCAAAGGACAATGAGGAACTTCACAATTATCCCGCGTGACCTAAGCAAGGCAATTGATAATGTATGGCTACGAGACAGTTGTACCTTAAAATACCAGACTTAAATGAAGAACTATTATACGACTCCCTCCAACAACGCCCAGCATCCATAACAGTCAGCTAAAGAACATAATCATTTCGTCTCATCGGCGACGTGCCCCAGCGACGTGTGTCATACTCAGCATTATCCATCACCAGCTGGCCTAACACGCCGCACCGCCTCTGTGGACATCTTTTATGAAGACCACGAGGCCTTGGGTGACTATGTAGCTTTTGATAGAGCTCGGGAGATTGAAACAAACATTGATGATTTTTCTTTGGTCGTGTTTGATAGAAAAGCCGCTAAATGACACACAAGTACAAGGACATGCCATCTCCCACCTGACTCACTGTCACATGTTGACCACACGTAACATCCACCGGCCTGATCGTTAAGCACGTCACCGAATAAAATAGTGGAAGAAAAATCAGCCGTCACATCTCTCAAAAGGTTCTGGCAGTGTACACAGCGACAAAGGTTCTTACTATGCTGGACTATTCACCTGGCCCAGCACACGTGGTCTCACGAACTAAAATATTACAACTACAGAGAAACAGAAGAGAGTGTTGGAATTTGCTACCTGACAGAAGCTTCCATAACACAGAATACAAAAAAAAAAAAAGACCGAACGTACAACAAATTAACGCGATGTTGAGAGCACAAGGTTAAAAGTCAAACAAATCACCACAGGTTTAACAGGTTGAAAGGACGAGGTTAAAGTATAGATCAGTGCAAGGTTGAAAGTGTAAGGTTAAAACTACAATAAATCAGTACAAGGTTGAAGTATTGAGTGCATAACGTTAAAAAGTACAACATATTGGCACAAGATTGAGGGGGAAAAGTGTACGAAGGGATGGAGAGAGCTCGCGAGGAAGGGGGGAGAGAGAGAGAAAATGTCCGCGGTAAGAAGAATGGAAGGAACTTGACCAACAGGATAACATAAACCACACTCCCCCCATGAATCCTTATGACAACACTAACGCACCATCCCTGACTCCCACGCAGCACCAGGTCACTAGAGAACAACCACCCACACACCACTTCGCTAATCTCACGTCATAGCTCAACTTGACTCTAAACATAAACAATTCGGGAGCAGTAAATAGCGGGCTTTTTTTCATTATTGATTTTTTTTTTTTCACGCCCTTGAACTGTCTCCTTCTCTGTAAAAAAAAGAAAAAGGCAGAACAAATAAGGTGTCCCATAAACAGCTCTCACGCCAGGACAATTAACCAGCCTTCACCATATAGCTACAATTGCATACTCCTGTTTTTCTTTTTCCTTCTGCTCTTCTTTCCCTACTAATCCACTTCCTCTTCTTGCTTCTTATATTTTCACCCACTTTTCGTTTCTTTATTCCTCTTTTTTTACCTGCTTTCTCTTTCTTCCTTCTTTATTTCCATCCTGGTTTTTCCTGCTTCCTCTATTTTTCACGTTTCATTTCTTTATTCCTCTTTTTTACCTGCTTCCTCCTTCTTCCTGCTTTATTCCTATCCTGCTTTACTTACATTTATTCCTCTTCGTTACTACCTGTTTCTTACTTCTCTACATACTCCTTCCACCTTCTGCATCTTCCTTTTTTTTCCCTTCATTTTTTTTTCTCCTCTCCATCTTTTTTTTCCGCTGTTTCTCACCTGGTTCTTCATTTCTTCCTCTATAATTTTCTTCTTTTCTTCCCGCCTCTTGTACGTTACTCTTTTCCCTCATTTTCTTAACAGCGGGAAAGATGGAAGAGAAAGAAGGGACTGGAAAGAAGGAAGAAGGGAGAAAGGGAAGCATTTTTAGCAGGTGAAGGAAGAAAGGGAAGTAAAGAAAAGGAATTAAAGATGTGACAGAAGAAACACAAAGAGAGGAAGGGAAGGATGCAAATGAGAGCAAAAAAGTACGAATGGAAGAAGGGAAGGAAGAGGGGAGGAAAAGGGGAAAATGGCGGGGAAGTAAGAGACAGTCTGTAATGAGAGGGAGGGAAAAAAAAAAAAAAAAGATACAATGGAGGAGAATAAGGAGGAAAGAAAATAATAATAATAATAAAAAAAAGGTGGAAAATGGAGGCAAGGACAGGATGAAAAAAGTTTGGAGGTAATTTGAAGGAGAAGAAAGAAGGAGAGAGAGAGGGAGGTAAAGAAGGAGAGAACCAATGCGCGAAGAAAGATAAATGAAAAAAGGGAGGGAAGAAGAATATGAAGGGAGGAAGACAGCTCGTGAGGGAGTTAAGGAGAGTGGAAAGACAGGAAGGAAGAGAGAGGAAGAGAGGGAGAGAGAAGGAAGGAGAGGAAGTGGGAGAGAAGAGATAAAAACAGCTGGTGAAGAAGGTTAAGAAAGGAGGGAAGGAGGAAGAAAGGAAGGAGAGGGAGATAGAAAGAGTAAGAGAAAGAAGGAAAAATGAAAGAGGGAGGTAAGGAAGGAAGGAAGGAAGGGAGAGGAAGAGAAAGAGAAGGAAGGAGAGGAAGTGGGAGAGAAGAGATAAAAACAGCTGGTGAAGAAGGTTAAGAAAGGAGGGAAGGAGGAAGAAAGGAAGGAGAGGGAGGTAGAAAGAGCAAGAGAAAGAAGGAAAAATGAAAGAGGGAAGTAAGAAAGGAAGGAAGGAAGGGAAAGGAAGAGAGAAAGAAGGAAGGAGAGGAAGTGGAAGAGAAGAGATAAAAACAGCTGGTGAAGAAGGTTAAGAAAGGAGGGAAGGAGGAAGAAAGGAAGGAGAGGGAGGTAGAAAGAGTAAGAGAAAGAAGGAAAAATGAAAGAGGGAGGTAAAGAAGGAAGTAAGGAAGGGAGAGGAAGAGAAAGAGAAGGAAGGAGAGGAATTGGGAGAGACGAGATAAAAACAGCTGGTGAAGAAGGTTAAGAAAGGAGGGAAGGAGGAAGAAAGGAAGGAGAAGGAGATAGAAGGAGTAAGAAGGAAAGAGGAAGGTGAGAAGGATACGAGGAGATGAAGAGAGCTCGTAAGGATGGTTAAGGAAGGAGGGAGGGAAGGAAAGAGGGAGGGAGGGAGGTTTGGTAAGGAGTATTGTCGAGGAAGCAGAAGAATTGTAGTGACTGTAGGCGGTGGCAGCGTGATTAGATTGCAGTGTATTGCTTTGTGTTGTGTTTTTCTTGTTTTCCTTCCCTTTGTTCGCCTTTCCATTATTTTCCTTGTTTTTTCCTCCGTCCCGAAACGTATCCAGTCGTCCAAATAGGTTTTTTTTTCTCTTTCTCATTACTTTCCCCCATTCTCTCTCTCTCTCTCTCTCTCTCTCTCTCTCTCTCTCTCTCTCTCTCTCTCTCTCTCTCTCTCTCTCTCTCTCTCTCTCTCTCTCTCTCTCTCTCTCTCTCTCTCTCTCTCTCTCTCTCTCTCTCTCTCGCAGCCTCCTACATTATATAATTAATTTCTCAGAGCTCGCCCACTGCAGGGTTTACATGTAAGTCACGTGCTTGTTATTTTCACACGCTCCGACCAACACTTTAGACGGAAATTTAGGCGCTTGGGTGTTTTCCTGCGCGCGAGATACGAAATATTTTGTATCATGTGTTGGACGCCTCGCGGTCTTGGTATGATGATATGTTTCTTAAGCGCCTTCACTAAATTAAGGGTAGGGAAGGAGAAAGGGAGAGGGAGAGGGAAAGGGAAAGGGAAAGAAAAAGGAAAAGGGAGAGGGAAAGGGAAAGGGAGAAGGAAAGGGAAAGGGAAAGGGAAAGGGAAACTGAAAGGGAAAGGGAGCGGGAGAGGGAGAGGGAAAGGGAAAGAGAAAGAGAAAGAGAAAGAGAAAGCGAGAGAGAGAGAGAGAGAGAGAGAGAGAGAGAGAGAGAGAGAGAGAGAGAGAGAGAGAGAGATTTACATAGATTTACATAGAAAATCAGACCACACAGACCCCATGGTCCAGACTAGGATGGTTCCAAAACGTTGCTTTTCTACTCTAGTTAATATGAAGTTCAAGGAAGTGACGGTCGAGCTTGTTTTTAAAGAAGTCAGTCGTGTTACACTGGACCACTGACGGTGGGAGCTTATTCCATTCTCGCACTACAACGTTGGTGAAGAAAAATTTGGTGCAGTCTGAATTTACTTGTCTACATTTG
Source organism: Eriocheir sinensis (assembly GCF_024679095.1). Lineage (NCBI taxonomy): Eukaryota > Metazoa > Arthropoda > Malacostraca > Decapoda > Varunidae > Eriocheir > Eriocheir sinensis. The sequence continues at coordinate 2,297,298 of NC_066530.1, read as the reverse complement.
AGTTTTATGCCATTGTTCCTCGTACGCAAAGTGTCATCGATCATAAACAATTTTGTTTTGTCTACATTCGTGAAACCATTAAGTATTTTAAAACATTCGATCAGTTCGATCAGATCAGAGAGAGAGAGAGAGAGAGAGAGAGAGAGAGAGAGATTTTCTTCTCAAGTTCTCTGATTTAAAAAGAAAAAAAAATAGAAAAGCACAAATGTATTTTATAGTTATCAGATGCAGTTCACTTTCATGTATTTGGAATCAACTGACTAAAAATCCTTTATTTTTTGTGTTTAGGGGGAAGGAGTCCTCTGTCTTTGTCCGACACAAATATGGAGTCCCTTTGGGTGGGGCCCGACCCTCTTCACAGGGCTGCCGCATCACCCCAATACATCACTCTCTCCCTCATATTTCATCTACGTATTATTTGAAATTGTGTTTGAAATATTCTGTATATATTAAGAAGAAAAAGATTTGGCAGCGCTATGGCCAGGGATCTCCCCGAGCAGGCCCCGCCCAAACTGACTTCATTCCTAAGCTGAACTCCAGTGGTCTATGGGGAAGGAGTCGATTGTTTCCATGATCTTGTTTTTGTTAGGGTGAGGCAGCGAGAGAGGGAGCATGCATGATGAGAAGGTTTAGTGAGGGTGAGTGGTTGGGGATAGGTGTGTGACGGGTGGGTCTGCCTCTGAAGGGGTGTGAGGGCAGGATCTGTGGGCCCCTGGGGGTGCTGTGGTCTGAGGAACCTTCACCTCGCCTCACCTGGGTCTGATTGATGAGAGGTGAGGTGAATGTATGATGTGATATTTTTTTCGGGAAGAGAAGGCAGACTACGCTATACTTATGAAGAAAAGGAAAAGGTTAGAGCCTGTGGGAGAGGCTTCATGTGCGTATGTCTGCGTAGGGTGGTGTAGAGATATTTGGACTACTGTTATTATGAAGGTTTGATTTGTGCTAGTGTCTGTGTGCTGTCAGGAGTGAACTAACATTGAACTGTGCGAGAACATAATTATCAGTAAATGCATCTATCTATCTATCTATCTTTCTATCCATCTATCTATCTATCTATCTATCTCTAGTGAAGACGGACATCTATATTTTTTGTCTTTATTTATATATACCTCTCTCTCTCTCTCTCTCTCTCTCTCTCTCTCTCTCTCTCTCTCTCTCTCTCTCTCTCTCTCTCTCTCTCTCTCTCTCTCTCTCTCTCTCTCTCTCTCTCTCTCTCTCTCTCTCTCTCTCTCTCTCTCTCTCTCTCTCTCTCTCTCTCTCTCTCTCTCTCTCTCTCTCTCTCTCTCTCTCTCTATTTATCTATCTATCTATCTATCTGTATCTGTATCTGCTTGACCACCCATCTATCTATTTAACTATATCTATCAACTATGTCTATACCTATCTATCTGTTTTTATTTATATGACGTTCTCTTACTCTTCGACACGAGTATATGAGCGCCAACATTTTTTTTGCCTCCTTTTTTATTTTTATCCTTAACCTGCGTGCTTTATTGCAATCAAAATATGGCTATGTTACGACCCCCCCCAAAAAAAAAATCATAATGGAGTTCGTAGTGGTGTAATATCGTACTTCCTGGATGCATTTCGTGTGAATATGTAAAGTGATGTTTTTGAATTTACTACAGCCAGGAAGATTTTATTTATATTTTATATAATGGGCGTTCGTATGAAAATAAATAACTTGCAACGTTATTTTCATTCTATCCATTTTTTTCTCTGTTTTTCTTTCTTTCTTTCTTTCTTTTTTTCAGTCACTGCTTGCTTTCTTTCTTCCTGCCTTCATTTATTCACTTTCTCTCATGATGCTTGTTCCCAGTAGTCATATTCAACTTTTTTTCTGAATATGTTTGGTAAGTAATTTTTGGTGCCTTTTGACTCCTATTTTCACGCTCAAATTTGTATATTTATTTATTTATTTATTTTTTATGATTGGATCCTGTTAAGTCAATTCATGTGATCCGTTTCTTTTTCATGGTCAGAATTTCGGATATACCTTTATTTATCTATTTTTATATATTCGTATTCTTTTTTTATATCCTGTCAAGTAAATGTATGTGATCCGTTTCCCTTTTTCATATCGGAATCTATTTTCCCCATTTTTTCATCTACAGTACATTTTTTTTTAATTTTTCATACCTTTTATAGCGACATTCAAACATCAGTGCTGACTTTTCTCTCATATTTTTTAGTCACCTTCAGCAGTTCAGTGCATCTCGCTGTCATGTTCCCTCCTCTTTGCATTTTATTTATTTTATTCCTCCTCTGTCCCCTTTAATATACTTTTACTTTTTCTCTTACCACAGTCAGAAGAGAGATAGATAAATTGGTTGATAGATAGAGAGATAGATAAAGAGATAGATAGAGAGAGAGATAGAGAGAGAGAGAGAGAGAGAGAGAGAGAGAGAGAGAGAGAGAGAGAGAGAGAGAGAGAGAGAGAGAGAGAGAGAGAGAGAGCGGAGCCGCCCACCTATGTAAATTCAGGTGTTCATTGACAGGTGAATGGAGAGCTGTTGATTAGGATGCTCTACAGGTATTGTATCATCTGGCCGTCCTTCACTTCTCATTCCCTTCCTCTTTACTTCCTTTTCTATTCATTCTTTCTTCATTCCTGTTTTCCTTCCTATCTGTTTTTCACTCCTCTTTCTTGTATGTTAGTCTTCATTCGCTTTCCAACTGATTATTCTCGTTTATCATACACTTTTTTCTTTCGTTTGTTTCTTTCTGTCGTTCAGTGTACCGGTATCATTCTACGGATTCATGTCATTTCCATTTTTTCTCTGTTTTTCTTTATTTCTTTCATTCATTCCTGGCTTTCTTCCTCCCTTCATTTATTCACTGTCTCCTTGTCATGATCCTCTTTCCCCATTGTTTTATTTTGTCATTAAACATTTTTTTTTACCTGAATATATATGGTGAGTAATGTTGTTGCCTTTTGACTTTCCTTTAATTTTCGTTCATAAAAGAATGGTTATGACACGTTAGTATATCAGTTTATTGGCCCGATCGGTGTTTTCTAGCTGTTCCTCCTTTTATCTCCTTCCTTTGTGTCTTCCCCTCCTTCCCTCTCTCATTCAATCTTTCATTTGTTCATCCATTCACTCATTTACTCACTTTTTCTTTCACACACACACACACACACACACACACACACACACACACACACACACACACACACACACACACACACACACACACACACACACACACACACACACACACACACACACACACACACACACACACACACACACACACACACACACACACACCTGTATTGCCCTCTCCTGTTTTTCTTTGTTCCATTATCCATCCCCATATCATATTCTCATCTTTTCCATCTGCATCTCTCTTTACATTGTCTATATCCATCTTTTTTTTTTCTCTATCTATCTGTCTATCTGTCTGTATGTGTGTCTGTCTGTCTCTCCCTGTGCATGGCGATCTGGTGTGTGTGTGTTCTCGTGCCGTCCAGTAAAGGGTCGTCCTCGCGGGCTGTCTCCTGTCCGTGCAAGTATTATTACCTCGCGTGTGTCTGTTGGTGCAAGAATTTATGTGAGCCGCACGCCTTTGCCTGCATTGTGCCCCGATAAAAGGCATAAAAATGTTTTCTCGCCATCTTTCATCGCGGCTCTCATGCATCAGGCAGGCAGGCGAGCAAGCAGGCAGGTAGGCAGGCGAGCAGGCAGGCAGGCAGGCAGGTAGTCTTTGTACCAGTTTTTGTTGTGTATGTGTGTTCAAACAGCAACAGATATGCCGTTTAATATGCAGTGTTTTTTTGGGTGCGTGTGTATGTGTACGCTCTCTCTCTATTCTCCCTCTCTCTCTCTCTTTCTCTTTTCCTGTCTCTCTCTCTCTCTCTCTCTCTCTCTCTCTCTCTCTCTCTCTCTCTCTCTCTCTCTCTCTCTCTCTCTCTCTCTCTCTCTCTCTCTCTCTCTCTCTCTCTCTCTCTCTCTCTCTCTCTCTCTCTCTCTCTCTTCCTGTCTCCCTTTTTATTTCGTTTTTCTTTTTCTCTTTCTCTTGCGTCTTTCTTTCTCTTTCGTCTTTTTTTCTTTCTTTCTTTCTTTCTCTCTCTCTCTCTCTCTCTCTCTCTCTCTCTCTCTCTCTCTCTCTCTCTCTCTCTCTCTCTCTCTCTCTCTCTCTCTCTCTCTCTCTCTCTCACACACACACACACACACACACACACACACACACACACACACACACACACATTTTTGCTAGTCATGTGCATTTCATAACATTTCCCTGCTCCAGTATCATCCCGTTTATTTTTTTATTTTTTTGTTTTCTCTTTCATTATTTTTTTCTCATTTATATAACCGTGTGTGTTCACCTTTGTGTTTTCATATTGGCGGGTGAGCTGCTGCTGTTATGTGCCTGAAATGCTTTGATGTCAGCGCGCGTAAACATGAAAATTGGACAAAAATAACCCAATAACAATGAAAAATATGGCAATAGTAACAAAACGATAGAATAAGCAAAGAGTAATAAGTTGATTGCAATAAAATGAGGATTACTAACAGGATATTAATGTCATCACTGTATACAGAGCACGAGAACGATTGTAAAATAATAGAAAAGGGAAAACATAACAGAATAATGATAGAATAAGCAAATAATAATTAAGTGTTTGCCATAAAATGAGAATTACTAACAGGATATTAATGTCATCCCTGTATACAGAGCACGAGAACGATTGTAAAAGAATAGAAAAGGGAAAATATAACAGAATAATGATAGAATAAGCAAAGAATGATTGTTTGCCATAAAATGAGGATAACTAACAGGATATTAATGTCATCCCTGTATATAAAGGACGAGAACGATCGTAAAAGAATAGAAAAGGGAAAATATAACAGAATAATGATAGAATAAGCAAAGAATAATTAAGTGTTTGCCATAAAATGAGGATAACTAACAGGATATTAATGTCATCCGTGTATACAGAGCACGAGAACGATTGTAAAAGAATAGAAAAGGGAAAATATAACAGAATAATGATAGAATAAGCAAAGAATAATTAAGTGTTTGCCATAAAATGAGGATAACTTACAGAATATTGATGTCATCCGTGTACGAAGAGCCCAAGAACGGTTGTATACGGATAAGGGAATGACAATGTAACAAGAATACCTCGAAAATATTGATGTAAGGGTAATGATAAAAGAACGATATGGCAAGACATGGATATTATTTAGAGAGAAACGACAGACTGCATTAAGCGTGAGAGTAGTATCAAGGCTCCTCTTTAAGCGAATCTGACCCTCTTTTATAGAAGCTACTCTTGTCTTCTGTTTTCAGGAGCAGAATTATATCGTTTTTCTTTTCATCTCTATCTCTTTTGCCCCTGAGCTGTTTGTACGGTACTAAATGATAAGGTAAACAGTAACAGGATACGTGAATACCCTAGAAATTTGTGACACAGTAATGGGAAAAATAGATCAGAATTATGAGACCAACATTGATCATCAGTATCTGTTTCGCCCTTGAGCTGTCTTTACTGTACAAAATAATAAGGTAAACAGTTACAGAAAATAGGAACACAATGTAAATATGTAACGTAGTAAGAAACAAATGGAGAAACAACAACTATGGACAGAATAACGAGGAGCAGAATTACATAATTTTTTATCTATCTGGTTTGCCCTTGAGCTATCTTCACTGTACAAAATAAACGGTAACAGGATATATGAATACAGTAGAAATGCGTAATACAGTAGTCGGAAAATTAAAAAAACAACAACGAAGGACAGAATCATGAGTCCAATAGCAACAACAACAAAAAAAATAGCAGCAGCATAAAGTTCAAGTGAAATAAGATTGCTTCCCAGAAAGGCTAAAGATATTGCAGCCATAAACAACTTGTCCCTTTCACATACGCCCTTCTAATTTTCCTCACAAATGCTCGCGGCACGGGACAGGCGGTCAGCACATCGATTTATGGGCCACCTGCTTGCGCTCCCTGCCGGCCTGATTGCCTGCCTCGCCGCCTCCTACCTCCTCCTTTGCTTATCCCTCCTCCTTCTCCTCCTCCTCCTCCTACTCCTCCTTTTCCGCCTCCTTCTCCTCCGCCTTCTCCTCGTCTTTCTCCTTTTCCTCTTTCTTCTTTTTACTTTTCTGATTTTCCTTTTCATGTTTTTGTTCTTGTACATGTTCTTGCTCTTCTTCTTCTTCTTGTATTTGTTCTGCTCTTCTTGTTCTTCTCGTTCTTGTTCTCCTTGTTCTTGTTCTTCATCCTGTTTTTTTTTTCTTCTTCGTCATCGTCGTCGTCGGCCACATCTTCCTCCATCTTCTCTCCTACATCCTCCTCCTCCTCCTCCTCCTCCTCCTCCTCTTCCATCGGTGGCTTCGGGCGTATGCGTATGTCTGCCTCAATAAAACCAGAGGGTCGTGGTCAGAGCCTTGGCCGAGACCCAGGAATGTTGGGAGAAGGGAAACATGCAAGAGCGTCTCTGTATGTGTCAGAGAAGGCTACGTGGCCCTCCTGCTCTTGTTTATCAGTGGAGGCGGAAGGAAGCTGGTGGTCCTCAGTATACATTAGTTTATCAAGGAAGAGGAAAGCTCCATGTTCTGTCTTTGGGTTGATCTTTGTTTAATCCGCCCGCTGCGATTGGCATGGATTTGGCTTTCACTGGTAGCCTGGTAACATATAGTCCCAGGATTTTCTCTGCCTCTGTGGTGGATAGTGGAGTGTTTCCCATGTGGTATTGGTATGCTGGATATTCCCTCCCAAGATGCAGGACTTTACATTTTTTCTTCATTGAGTTGTAGCAGCCACTTTTTGATCCATTCCTGTAGATTTGTGAGGTCTTCTGGTAGGAAATACACAGTCAGGAGGAGGAAATGGATGATAAGATATGTATGATCCTCTCACTCAAGGGCGTTAGTAGAGGAGGAAGGAGGGCAGGTCTTTTACTTTTTTATTTAATTTTAACAGCAAAGGAAGCAGCTCAAGGGCAAAACATAAAAACAAATTAAAGTCTGCTAATCACTGCCCTTATAAAGAGAGTACAGAAGAGTATCCAAAAGAGAGTTCAATTTCGGCAGGGCTTTATCTGGAAAAAAAGGTGATTGATGGTTTCCCTTCTTAAGTTGAACAGCAAAGTAGGCAAATCAGGTTCTATGACTGCATTGTATCAGTAAGACAGGTGTTGGGGTCCTCATAGGCTCATACTTATTTAATTGACCTCTCTTTCGGCCACCTCTTTGGATTCTTTTTAGGAGCAGCGAGTAGCGGGCTTTTTTTTTATTATTGTTTCCTTTTTTCTTGTGCCCTTGAGCTGCCTCCTTTGTTGTAAAAAAAAGAAAGAAAATACATAAGGTTATCAGCTCCTTCCTCCTGTAGAAGCTCCTATTGTACTTGTCGTTAATAGTCGTTGGTCTCCATCCGTATAGATGCAAAAAAATCATATACCAAAAAAATATAATGTGTCCCTGTCCCTCTGTGTTGATAATAAGAGTTGATAGTTGACAGAATATACGTGATGCTCCTCTTTTTCATATGTAGTCGATGCCACGTCTTATTTACATACATCTCTCTGCAGTTCAGCTGGTCTCGTTTTTATTCTCGTTAATGATGTGGCGGTGCGAGCGTTCTCGTGTGCATGTATTGAAATGCTCTCATCCATACCTCGACCATTCATGAAGGGAGGAGGAGAGTCAATAGGATAAGCATATAATTACAAACTAGACGGAAATAGCCGCCTTTGGGAGTGTATTTGGCTGTGTGTGTGTCGTCTGCAGCGAGAGCATGCAAAGGGGCTATTACACTGGGCAAATTTTCCGTGGATCTTAAGTCAAACCACGATATCCGCTGGTGTGGTTCTCATATTTCCGTGGTTTTCTGACGTGTCCACGATCTTCCAAAGCTACGGTAGATTTCACTGAAGGACGACGGTATTACTCACCATCATCAGCAGCAGCAATAACAAGAAACGAATGAGCATCACGCTAGCGGAAATCGTGGTTTGACTGAAGATCCACGGAGAATTTGCCCAGTGTAATAGCCCCTTTCTGCGGCGGGTGCAACATTAGCGCGTGTGCCGTCCGTATTTGGCAGCGTTTCCATTCACGTATCAATCACGGGTGAGTAAAAGTAAATTCATTAGTTAATAAATATGACAGGTGATAGACATTGCTCTCGGAGGCTGGCGGTGTAATTCTTTTCGTTGGTGTTTATTTATCTATTTATTTATTTTTATTCATTTATTTATTTATTTATTTTTACAGCAGAGGAGACGGTGCAAGCAAGGGGGTACGTTTAGTAGTGCTTCACTCGTACATACAACGGCAGAAAGAAGAATATGTAAAGCTTGTAGGATACACCATCACACTGTGGACACGAATAGGCGCTTTCGGAGGTGGATCAGGCTGTTTGTATGTCGTTGTATTGAAATGCTGTGGTAGGGGAAGCATTTACGTGTGTGTAAGATATCGCTGCATTGCCAAGATAAGAAGCGACTCAGTAGGACTTACATTATTTATAACGGTGATCGGGAGTAATCGGCCCAGTAAGGGGGAGTTGTAGGCATGTTCGTGTGTGTTGGTCTGGCAGCATTCTCTCTTCTCTCTCTCTCTCTCTCTCTCTCTCTCTCTCTCTCTCTCTCTCTCTCTCTCTCTCTCTCTCTCTCTCTCTCTCTCTCTCTCTCTCTCTCTCTCTCTCTCTCTCTCTCTCTCTCTCTCTCTCTCTCTCTCTCTCTCTCTCTCTCTCTCTCTCTCTATCTCACTCTCTCTCTCTCTCTCTCTCTCTCTCTCTCTCTCTCTCTCTCTCTCTCTCTCTCTCTCTCTCTCTCTCTCTCTCTCTCTCTCTCTCTCTCTCTCTATCTATCTTTCTATCTCTATCTCTCTTTGAGGATGGCAAATGGGAAGGGAAGGCTCACTCTTTCATCCCTCCCCCACACACTTTCATCTCTGCCTCCCTTACATAGCTGGGGTCCACGTATAGTTATGCAGGCAGGGGATGTAATGGTGACGGAGTGGTCGTGTACGTAGGTGCATTAGTCCGCCTAATGTGTCGTCTGCAGAAAGATAATTTCCTGGCCGGTCCGCTGCAAGGCCTCGATAATGTATGTCGCTGGCTCTGCTTTGATCCTCGGCTTAGCGGCACACAGAACAGACTGACTCGAGTGTTCATGAATTTTCTTTTGTGACGAAAAATCACCATTTCCATTTGCATTCTCGTGTGCCTGCCGACTTAGAGGAAGTGTCCGGGGCGTAAAACTGCAATGTACTTCCCGAGGAACGCTTCCGGTGTTATCTGCAACGCTAATGTTCAGCCCCGCATGGTAATTACTTAGAGATTATAATAATACTGTTTTGTTATGATGCACTTGCACTAAAAGGATTTTGCTCGCATATGCTCTTGTGTAGAGTGTGTTTGTGTTTTTAAACAGAGTAACGTCAACGAGCATTAATACTGTTTTGTCAACTTTTCTCGAACTGATTGTTTTTAACTTGTTGTAGGCCACCACAGTGTTGCTTCTCTTGCTATGTTTTATCTGTATATTCATGCTAAATGCTTTTATGGATATATGAACTGTACTCCATTCCGTAGCCTGTCTACTCAAATACATCTCTTTGTTGGCTAACTTTCTAAAACAAATTATAACCACTTCTGTATTCCATCTATATTTTGCTATTTTCTATATCCCATCCATATCCCTTATCATCTTTGTTCGGCTCTTGGTCAAATCCTTACCGTAAAATTAATGTTTAGCTTTGGTAATTCATACTCCTTTTATATTATTTATAATCCTGTAGCGTTCTCAATTTATGTACCAAACTTATATAATTTTAACAAATTCTTCTTCTCTTCAAGTCTCAGAGGTGTCAATCATCACTAAATCCTTTAATCAATTGTCACTGTTGTGTAATTGAATTTCAGGGAAATTCGTGAGGCTGAAATGATGTACATGGTCGTAATAATTTGTACCACGCCAGTAGTACAACCTCAAAACTACAGACGCTGTAAAAGTGAAAACTCTCTCTAATGAGCACTGTTTGGTACTTCGGTTACTAAAATAATTACCTACCTTTGTTTAAACGGACGTAAATCACTAATATCTATTCACTACCTACCTTGGGGACAACACACACACACACACACACACACACACACACACACCACACACACACACACACACACACACACACACACACACACACACACACACACACACACACACACACACACACACACACACAGCCCTCACGTAGGAGCCATTCTTTCATCCATTCCGGGGCGAGAGTGCCTTAAAAGTTCACAGAGGTCCCGGCCCGGCAATATATGCAAAGAGGCAAACCAGCTCGAGAATACACAACAATCTCTCCGTGAGCCCCAAGACAATACCGCCACACTACCTAAACGGCCTTGAGCGACCCCACGGTAACATCCACCTGCCCTGTGCTGAGCCATTCTCGTTGTGGCACGCGTTTATCACACCTCGAGTCTTCATCACTTGTCACTTGCGGGAGAGAGTCACAGTATACGTGGACTCGACACAGGCAAACACAGACAAGGAGACACAGTAAGAAAAAAACATAAGAACATTCATATCTGGCTGAACACGATCACACGAACACAAAACGAAACAGAAACAGATAAATTGATAGGTAAGGAAACATATAGGCAGACAGATAGATAGCAGACAGAATTGACCTCTCTTCTGGCCGTTCGTTCTGCTTTTTTCCCCTTAACGCAGCGTCTAGCGGACCATTTTTTTCCTGTTTTTGTTTTTTGTCCTTGAGCTGCCTCCCTTGCTGTAAAAAAAAAGATAGATAGATAGACAGGAAGAGAGACACAGAGAGACAGGCAGGTTGAAACATTGAATAAGGAACCTGAGAACTGGCTCACCTGGTTTGACTGGAGAATTTAGGTGAGTGCCTCAGTCTAACAAGGCCAAGGAGCGTATGTTCGTATGTTAATGAGAGAGAGAGAGAGGATGGCTGAATAAATGAAGAAACGAAGGAGGGACGGAAGGAAAGAAGAAAAGAATGCAAAAAAAAAAAAAAAGGCGAGGGAAACGCTTTTAGAGAATGAAATAAGAGAGAGAGAGAGAGAGAGAGAGAGATGTAACCTCTATTTTCTGTTTTCACCTGCGAAGCGCCAGGTTCTCACACGTAGAAACTGTCATGCATGGAGTAAGCGGGAATCTGCCTGTCTGTCTGTCCCTCCGTTTGTCTGTCGGTCTGTCTGTTCGTGATCAAAGCGAATGATTGTGAACTGACGAGCCAAGTCTTCGTCGGTCCTTCAAAGCCTTCGACAGGAGTTCTCTGGGGCTCGAAAAGCCTGTGTGTGTGTGTGTGTGTGTGTGTGTGTGTGTGTGTGTGTGTGTGTGTGTGTGTGTGTGTGTTACCCGGTCCAAGCTGCACACCGTTACGTTTATGCACTTCCTCGTTTTTTTCCTCCTTTTGACCTCCATTTGTCCTCCATTGTCCTCGTATTTGTCCTCGTTGCGCTTCGTTTGTACTTCTTAATTTTCTTTGTGTTTTCGTATTTTCTCTTTTTTCTGTCCTTCAATTCTCATCGTTTTCTCTTTTCTCAAACTTTCGCCTCTACTCGTTTTTTTTTATTTTTCTGTCCTTCATGTTTATTTCTTTTTTTCTTTTTGTTTACCTTTCGCTTCTATTCGTTTTCTCTTTTTCCTAGTCTTACTCACTTTGTCATTTTCAGTTTAATTTTCTCTTCATATCAAGGTCTTTATTTATATTTTTGTGCCTTTGTTTGTCGCTTTCACATATTCCATGCTCTCCTCTCAACATTTCTTTTCTGATTTTCTCATATCTCTCTCTCTCTCTCTCTCTCTCTCTCTCTCTCTCTCTCTCTCTCTCTCTCTCTCTCTCTCTCTCTCTCTCTCTCTCTCTCTCTCTCTCTCTCTCTCTCTCTCTCTCTCTCTCTCTCTCTCTCTCTCTCTCTCTTCTCTCTCTCTCTCTCTCTCTCTCTCTCTCTCTCTCTCTCTCTCTCTCTCTCTCTCTCTCTCTCTCTCTCTCTCTCTCTCTCTCTCTCTCTCTCTCTCTCTCTCTCTCTCTCTCTCTCTCTCTCTCTCTCTCTCTCTCTTTTGTCCTGCTCTATAACTTTTTTGTTCTTGTCAAGTATTTTCCCGCCGCTTATTCCTCTCCTCCATTACCTATGTTTTCGCTTTATTTTTGTCTTGCAGTGAATCTGGCAATACCTTTTTCGTCTTTTTTTTCGTCACATCGTTACACTTACTTGTCGTCCGTTTCCTGTTTCGTGTGTGTTCCGTTTTGGTTTCTTCCCGTCAATGTATTGTATTCGATAATTAGAGTCCCTCCTATCTATGCTTCGTTCATGACCCGTCGCTGTCATGCACTGTCTCTGTCTCTGTTTCATTCTTGTCTTGCTTTTCATAGTGCTGCATTCATGACCCGTTCTTTTCCTGTCTCTTTTGTCCCTATTTTTATTAGAGTCTGGTGTGTTAGCGCTTCTTTCGTGACCTGTCTTCTTTCTGTCTCATGTTGGTTAATTTTCCTCGCTCGTTCTATCGTTACTTCGTGTCACCAGTCCTGTTTCCCGTCTCTGTTTGTCGCTATCTGTGTTGTGATTTCGATCCTTTCCTAACCCACTCCAATACTACTTTTTTCAAGCTCCCTGCGGCGGTGTATTGGTTTTCCTCCTTGATGCTTCTGCGAGTAAAAAAAGAAAAAGAAAATAGTGTCGTTTGAAAGTGGCTGCGGGGAGCAAGAGTTCATTTCGCTTCTCTTTTCGGTGCGTGAAACGTGAAAAAGAAAATCTACTGGGGGTGACTTGAGCGAAGTTTGCCAAGAACCTGATCTTCATAATTTAGAGAACAGGCAATTTCGCGAGCTTTGTGTTATTTTTTTTCTTTCTTTCTTCGTTTACGCTTTCTTCCAGTCTTGCTTCGTCGCTTTTCTTTCCTCCCATTCCATTCTTTTTCTTCTCATCCCATTTTCTTTCTTCTCATCCCATTTTCTTTTCCGTCTGCTTCATCCTGTCTTCCTCCTGTTCCTCTTTTTTCTTCTTGTCTCATTTTCTCTTCGTCTGCTCCATCTTTCTTCTCATTCATGTTTTCTTTCTTTCCTCTCTTGCAAATCTTCTTTTTGTTCCCTTTCACTTTCCTTCATCTCATTTTCTTGTTGGTCTTCTTTATCTTCCTCTTACTATTTTTTTTCGCCTTTTTCTCCTCTTCATCCTTCTTCCTCTTCGCTTTCGTTTTCTTTCGTCTCATTTTCTTCTTTGACTGCCTCATTTTCCATCTCATTACTGTTTTATTTTTTATCCTTCTGCAAATTCCTTCCTTCTCCCTGTTCGCTTTAGTCTTTTTCTGTCTCATTTTCTTCCTCATCTGCTTCATTTTTCTTCGCTATTATTTTCATCTTTTCTTTTTTCCTCTATATTATCCTCCAAGTCCTCCATTTTTTCTGTCTGCTCCTCTTCCTCTTCGTCTTTTCCCTTTTCTTTTTGGTTTTCTTTCATCTCATCTTCTTTCTCATTTGTTCCATTTTTCTCCAATAAATTTTCATCTTTCCTTTTTTTCTCTTTATTTTTCGTTCTGCTAGTCCTCCATTTTTCCTGTCTGCTCCTCTTCCTCTTCTCCTTCTCCTTTTTCTTTTGGGTTTTCTTTCATCTCATTTTCTTTCTCATCTGTTTCATTTTTCTCCTCTATTATTCTTATCTTCCTTTTTTTTCTCTATTTTTCATGTTCCTAGTCCTCCATTTTTCCTGTCTGCCCCTCTTCCTCTTCTTCATCATTTTCGTCTTTCATGTTTTTCGCAAAAGCAACACCCTATTATCTTCCTTCTCGTTCCTGTCCTCGTCCCAACTTCCTCCTCTTCATCTCTATTCTGGTCTCCCCCTTTCACCTTTTGCCTCTATGATGCCTCCTCTTCGCTTACACTTTTCTTTGTAACCCATTTTCCTCGTGCTCTGAGTTTTCCTTGTGGTTCTCGTCGCCTCCTCTTCCTCGTCCTCTTTATATTTTCATTCTCTTTTATCTTTTGTCTTCCATCCTTGGGTCTGTTTGCTTTCTCTTTGCTCTCATTCTTTTGCCATTATGTTATCATTTTCTTCCGCATTATCTTTCTTATCGTTGTTTTCTTTTTTACCTTTTTGCCTATCTCCTTTTTCCATTCCTTTTATTCCTCACATCTTCAACTTCTCACATTTTTCTTGTCCTCGTCCTCATCGTTTTCCTCTTTAGTATATTCGTCTTCATACTTTTATTTTCTATATTTTACCCTGTCGCCAGTTAACCCTTACCTCCCTCTCCCACTCGTCTTTATCAGCGTCCTCCTCTCTCACGTTTATCAGAGTCCTCCTCCTCTTCCTCCTCCTCCTCCTCCGCCTTTCCCTGCAGCGCCGGCACCACCGCTCAACATCAAAGACCTTTCAGGCCATCCCGTGAGCCGTGCAAATGAAACAGCCGCCGTAACATGATTCACGGGACTGCACGCCGATCCTGCGCTTCCAGGCCCGGCGGTGCTGCGGGGGCTCTGAGGGAAGGCTTGTCTGAGGCCCTTAGTGTTACCGCCGCCGCCTGTCACAACTTCATTCCTTATACACTGCTGATACCACTACTGCTGCTACTACTACTGCTTATATTACTACTACTCTGAGGGAAGGCTTGTCTGAGACTCTTAGTATTACCGCATCTGCATTACTACTACTACTACTACTACTACTACTACTACTACTTTTTTTTTTTACAACAAAGGAGACAGCTCAAGGGCACAAAAAAGGGAACAATAATAAAAAAAGCCTGCTACTCGCTCCTCCTCCTCCTCCTTCTACTACTACTACTACTACTACTACTACTACTACTACTGTGTTACTTCGTCCTGCCGTCAGCGCTCTCTCCCTCTCTCCACCTTGCCCCAGTTTTCCCTCCTTACCGTCATAAGCTTCATCATTACGTTCATTATCAGCCATCTCGCTGTCGTCATTATGGCCACAAACACTATTATCATCTCCACTACCTCCATCTCCACCACTGCCGCTCCCCCCCTCCTCCTCCTCCTCCTCTTTCTGCGTCTCCTCCTCTTCCTCCTCCTTTCTGTTGCTCTTCGTCCTCGTCCTCCTCCTATTTCTGCTTCTCCTTCTCCTCCTGTTCCTCCTTTTCCTTTTTTTCTACCTTCTCTTTCTGTTTCTCCTCCTCCTCCTCCTCCTCCTCTTTATCTCCTTCCTCCTCGTCCTTCTCCTCCGCTCATGAGTTTGGAGAGAGAGAGAGAGAGAGAGAGAGAGAGAGAGAGAGAGAGAGAGAGAGAGAGAGTGTGTGTAATGTCTTGTATGTGATTATTTAAAACAATAAATCTTTTACTTATTGTTGCCATCAACTAATTGATATACTGATATTAGATAATATTACAATATACAATTTTGATGACGTATCAATTTGCATGTTATATATATATATATATATATATATATATATATATATATATATATATATATATATATATATATATATATATATATATATATATATATATATATATATATATATATATATATATATATATATATATATATATATATATATATATATATATATATATATATATATATATATATATATATATATATATATATATATATATATATATATATATATATATATATATATATATATATATATATATACTGAGTGGATAGCGTGACGGCGCCGCGTTCAGGACGACGCGGGTTCGCGCCCCGCCCGGTGACACCAAGCTGGGATTTTTCAGCCGCCGCCGAGTGGCTTAAGACTACCCACATGCTGTCCAGAAGACCACCTATCAACCCGGACTCTAGATTTTAGGATTAAAGATGAGCTCCGGAAGGACAGCATGAGCCAATGCAAGATGGCGCCACTATAAACACTTGCCTGCGCCACAACGGGCTGGGCCATACCATCAGGCCCCTCCAAACAAGCCTACCGGCCCACAGGCGAAGACGTAAAACACACACACACACACACACACACACACACACACACACACACACACACACAAACACACACTATTTTTTTCTGACTATGTACTTGACACGAAATCCAATCTGTCACATGTTTTTCCTTGAGCCTCTCGCGAGGAGGCGCTTTGCCTGCTCGTTTTTCAATCAGTCAACTCAATACGATTTTCTTGTCAGTTGCATTTTTCTTCCAGCGGCTCAAAACTGCCTGTGCCTCGTTAGATTTCTTCAGTGTGAGTTGAAGGTATTACGTAGAAGATTGTTTTTAGTAGATATATGTACTTTATTGCGCTCTTTTGAATGTAGAAATGAAGGATTTGCTGCGCCTTGCTCTTTGTTTCCTTTTTACTATGTAATTTGTATCAGAATAATAGCAGATTTTCTTTTTCATTTTTCATTTTCCTTGTCTTTGCTTAGATTCGGTCCATGGACTGCCCCGAGCACCAGGAAGTCTTGCAGCCATCCAACTTTCTTTTTTCTATGTTATTTTTTGTCTTTATTGCTATTATTATTATTATTATTATTATTATTATTATTATTATTATTATTATCATTACTATTTTTCTCTTCCCAAGGGGACGGACCAGGGCCAAACAAAAACTCGCACAAAAAGTTGGACAAAAGTGGTTTCCATTACGAGTGGAAGGGTTGCCGCAACGATCTATCCCTAATAAAGCAGCAGTAATATTATTTTCACAGATTTATAACCCACGAAAAATCAATACACATTACCTCCTGCAACTCGCGAGGTGCTTTGAAATCGTGTCCAGGTGTGCAAACCTTCCAATAAAGTGTCCAAGGACTCTTGGAATATCTGGATTTCTGTGTGCAGGTGGCTGCGGCCGCCCGACACACCTGTACCTGATTACCTGCTTGTATTGGCTGATATTTGCATAATTAATAGGCTCGTTACGGCCGGCGAGGCTTGGGAGTTGGCGGGGCGGCCAAGTGTCCTGCGGCGGCTGAGGACAATTTCTAGTTTCACTTTCCTGTTTGTGGACTTTCCTTGTCTCCTTCCTAACACCCAAGATTTTGCTGAGATTCTTCAATCTTTTCTGTTAAGGGTCCTGTTATTGCAGGTTTTTTTTTTCCATTTATAATAAAGAATTTATTATTTTGTGAACGCCTGAAGTGCAGTAACAATGAAAAAGAAAGAGAAAGCTGTTTTTTTTTTTTGTTCATTGATAGGTAGCGGGAGTCTAAGGCAAGCCAAGTAAAAAAATCAGTAAAAGGGGGAAATATGAATGCCTAACATTTGAATAAATGGGAGCGATATATTTTTGATAGACAGTGTCATCCCTGAGCTAAACATGGCACGAAAGAACATAATTTGCATAACAAAGTTAGTGGATGAGTCGTCGACATGCGGGAGTGGTGTTCTGGCCGCTAAAAGCTGACGGGTTTTTGTTATTGCCGAGTGGCCCAAGACTACCCACATTCTGTTCTCATGACCACCTATCAACCTGGACTCTAACGAAACCCTTTCATGAGGATCAAGTGGAGCTCCGAGGGGCAGCATGGGCCATGCAAGGATGGCATATCTATCAAGAAAACACTTGCCTAAGCCACCAACAAGCTGGGGCCGACCATCAGGCCCCATCACGAAAGCCTACAGGCGCTCTACGTCGTGTAAAAAGAAAAAAGAAAAGGTGATAAAAATCGAAATACGAAAGGGACAATTATTTTTCATAGTGGATTAATTACTAGTGGCGCGCGCCCACACACACACACACACACACACACACACACACACACACTGGATGGAGTAGGTAGGAGGACACCTACCGAACGGGCGCAAGCCACTCCCGGTGAGGTATATATGTCCCATGTCCCATGTCCCATGTCCTCACTAACCGTTTCCCTATTGTCTCATCAACATCAGAGAGTAGTTCAGCATGCTCTCTAAAGACAGATCCTCTCTCTATCCACACCACACTACATTCACAAAACATACACAC
Source organism: Eriocheir sinensis (assembly GCF_024679095.1). Lineage (NCBI taxonomy): Eukaryota > Metazoa > Arthropoda > Malacostraca > Decapoda > Varunidae > Eriocheir > Eriocheir sinensis. The sequence goes on along the minus strand of NC_066530.1, from coordinate 2,279,412 downwards.
CTTTTCCCAAAATTAAAAATTAAAAATGGCGTACATTACTAGTGCCTCGGAGTCCCCGCCTGTCGGGGGTGGGGGGTGGGGGGCACAAATTCCCCCAGGGAGGACTCCCCTTCTGGCTGCCGACTTGAGGGGTGTTTTAATTGATGACTCCTCGAACCTCTTTCTTATCAATTTCTGCAACATTCGCGGTCTTCGTTCTAATTTTCATTCTGTGGAACACCATCTCTCCTCCTCTAAACCTCACCTTCTCTTCCTCACCGAAACACAGGTTTCTGAGGCTACTGACAGCAATCTACTTTGTTCCCTCCTACAATTTCTATCCTAAATTTCAATCCAAATCTGGATGTTGCGCCTACGTGCGCAACGACATCACTTGCTCGTGCCCACGACCTTGACTCTTCAGAATTTTCCACCATCTGGCTAAGACTTCATTGTCATTCTATTACTAAATACATCTGTGCTGTTTATCTTTCACCTAACTCTACTAACTATGTAAAATTCTTTGACTACTTAAACCCTAAAGTGGAGCACATTTTGACCCACTTTCCTTTCGCTGAAATCTCCATCCTAAGATGACTTTGGCTTTCATCCTCTTTCACTGACCAGCCTGGTGAACAAGCCTACAACTTTGCTATCCTTAATGACCTAGAGCAGTTGGTTCAACACCCTACACGTATTCCCGACTGTCTTGGAGACCGACCCAACATACTAGACCTCTTCCTTGCCTCTAACCCTTCTGCTTACTCTGTCAAACTGTTCTCTCCGTTGAGCTCCTCCGATCACAACCTTATTTCTGTATCCTGTCCTATCGCTCCTGTACATCCTCTGGACCCACCGAAGAGGCGATGCTTCTGTCATTTTGCTTCAGCTCGGTGGGACGACCTGAGGATGTACTTTTTACGATTTCCCGTGGAATGATTACTGCTCCCAGGATAGAGACCCCTCTGTGACTGCCCAGCGCATCACAGAGGTGATTGTCTCTGGAATGGAGACATTCATTCCACGTACTTTCTCTACTCCCCATGCTAAAAAGCCTTGGTTTAATCACGCTTGTTCTCGTGCTATCAAAGATAGAGAGGCAACTCACAAAAGGTAGCAGAGCCTTCGAACTCCTGCTAACCATGATCTTTACAAGGTCATTGGCGAGAGCGAGAGCCAGTGAGGGAGAACAAATTGTGACGAGGCGCCGGGGCGTGATTGATGACTTGGCCGTCCACTCCACACCTCCACACCTGGCCGTCCACCGCCACACCCGGCGTCCACTCCACACCACACCCGGCGTCTTCTCCACACCCGGCCGTCCGTCGCCACAGCTGGCTTATTAATCAGAGGCCGCCGCTCAGACGCCTCGCTGCAGCGTGTGTGTCCTCCTTGTTTACGTGTGCAGGGAATGGAGTTATTCACAGTCACGCATTCATGCTATTTTATTTTCTGTTTTACGCCAAAGAAACTGTTGCTGCTTTAAAAATAACAAAAGAAGAATTAGTAATGAAAAAGTATTCTTTAGCTTACGTATTAATTATAATAAAGGGGTATTCAGATATTCACACTTCATATCCGTACCTCCGACATAGTTTTGAAGGAAACCAAATTCACTCATATTTTTCAGTCACGTACGTAATTCAGACCATTAAGGAAGTACTCAAATGATCACTTTTCATATCCGTCATATGTTTTTTTTTTTTTTTTTTTTTTGCGTCTTCGCCTATGGCGCCGGTAGGCCTTCGTAGTGGGGCTTGATGGTCGGCCCCAGCCCGTTGTGGCGCAGGCAAGTGTTTATAGTGGCGCCATCTTGCATTGGCTCATGCTGCCCCCCGGAACTCCTTCTTGATTCACTTGGTCCGGACTTGAGTCCGGGTTGATGGGTGGTCTTCAGGACAGCATGTGGGTAGTTTTAGGCCACTCGGCGGTGACTGAAAAATCCCAGGTGGTAGCGTGGGGATTCGAACCCGCGTCGTCCATCACGCGGTGAATGTGGAGCCCGCACGCTACCACTCAGCCACCGCCTACCCGCTATATTCTCATCGAGGAAGTCGAGTTACTCTGAAATTTGGTCCTTCACATCCGCCACATTCACCGACGCATGCAATACTTGTGCGGGATAATGAGCGATGCAGACATTCACACATACACAAATAACTTTTGTTTCAGGATTTTCTGTATTCATCAGATCAGCAAGATCATGTGAAGAGAATCATACATCTATACTGAAAGGAATGAAAGTAGAAAGTAGGAGGAAAAGGAGGAGACATGGTAATGAGGAGCAGCAGGCGACGCAGAGCCTGTTGGCTTATAACGAGGCTGCCTGCTCTGTTGATTTAATCAATTCGTCAGGCCCTTCAGTGACCTGTGGACCATATTAAATCACTCGCTGTTGGTACGTGCGGGACCGTTCACTTCACTTCTGACGCACCGACGTAACGATCAATCCGATTGTAGTCTAAAAAGTAGTTAATGCAAAAACGACGAACCCCTTTAATGATTATATTAAAGGATTTGATCGTTTTTACATTAACTAGCTCTTCAGGTTGATGACTTTTTGAGAAATAACTCCTGCTGATGCGTTTGACCGCCATTTCTATTTCTTGGGTTAGATTGGAGCACAAAAAGCACATTACTGACGTTGCTGAGCTTGTTGTGATAGTGACCCCAAGATCCGATGCCAGTTTATTAAATTAATGTGCCACCCTTCTGACCACTGAATAATCCGGTCATTGTTTGTTTGGGATGGTTTTACAATCGGGCGAGGAGCACAAAGTCGGCGACGGCGACAGTCCACGTAACAGAGGTTGCTGCTTGATATATAAGTTGGCAGAGGTAGATACATACGTTGGTAGGTAGGAAAGTTGGAACTTAGAGTCAGTAGGTAGGTGGGTGGGTAGAAGGGTAGGTAGGTTAGTAGATAGGTAGACAAGTAAGTGTGTTGGTAGATAGTTGGGTTGACGGGAAGTACGTAGATAGTTAGGTTGGCAGACAAGTACTCAGGTGGGTGTAAGTTACACCCACCGATTCAAGCAGTTGTTTATCCCTGTAACTATCGTTCCGTTTTCTGTTGGTGCCTCAGCGCCTTGGGTTCCAATGTTATTTCCACCAGGATTCCTTTTTGTTGTTTATGTTCATGTAACATTTAAGACGTTTATTTATAGGAAATGTTAATTAAATATGTATAATTATTATGCAACCGTGTGAATAACTAGGTATCAGTATGTGTATTTGTAGAATATCCTTTATAAGAGTTTGTTTTAGGGAATGGAATAGAAGGAGGGCGACTTGAAGATAGCAGATTCAGTTATCAAGTATCACTCAGTGTGCGAGGTAGTGTCAGTGCCCCGGAACTGCTTATTTTCTTCTGAACCTGGTGTACAAGACTGCCCGGATACAGCTGGCGTCTGCAATGTTGTAAGTTAAATGTTTGTAAGATATTTTTTTCATTTACAGTGACAGTACCTTCGAAATAAGATTTTCAGTGGCAGTGGTAATCATGGGTTGTGTTGGGGTTTAATGGCTCAACTTGTTAAGTTATTACGGGTAGCTATTGAAGTATTTGTGTGGTTCTGTGATGTAAAAGATCCATGTAATTGAAAATGATCTGTAATCATGTCTGTGACTGTCCGACCACAATGACGTGACTGATTGTTTGCTAACGTGGCCCGGCCCTTCAGGCTGGAACAGTGAATAATCGTTGCAACACGTTGCTTCACTGATTCCGGAGTGTCTGCATGGAAAATAGAGTGGGAAGGTTCAATAAAGGTTTTAGGGATGGTAGGGAATTAGGAATAGTCATTACGTAAACACTAGAGCCTAAGCTTAAATGATAAAAAAAAATCAGAGAAAATCAGTGAATAATCGTAGAATAACTGAAGCTCCGGAGGATAGAAAGTCTCATATTTCCTTTTATTCAGATGTGGAAAACAGCGTTTTTAGACGACTTTCATCACTGGAGAGGCTGTTTGAATCGAACCTCCAAGACTTGCCTGACACACACACACACACACACACACACACACACACACACACACACACACATTTTTTCTCACCATTCCTTTCTTTCATGTCATTTTCTCGCATCGTCTCTCCTTCCCTTCCTATCACTTTCATCAGCCCATCCTTTCTTCTTTCCTCCTGTCCTTCCCTTCCACACTCCATTTCTGGCCACTAGAGGGCGTGAGGTATCGAGATGGCCTGACACACACCATGCCACGCCACTTAAAGCCAGGTAAAACTTAACCCGGGAGATCGTGACCGCCGGCGACGTGCGTGACACAAGCATCGGGACGCACCATCACTCTTGTCCCTGCGCCGCTCAGCCTCAAGCCCACGGCTCCTAACGCTCGCCTCGTCCGCTGATAGTTTCCTGTCAAGCACCAAATCATACTGACTGTAGCCATTTTTCTCTCGTGTCGTGTAATTTTCCTCGCTTTTTCTTATACATCATAAATTCAGTGTGTGCATTACCAACTCCACACAACATTTTTTGGTAAATCTTAAGAATAGCCTCCTAGCGTGTGCGCATTTAGGGCACGGTGTGGTGGTCATTACAACATTTCTAGCACGTACGACGGGGTTTTGACAAGCGGACAGGCAGGCGTGTTTATGTCACAAGGGGTGTATTTTCCACGCTGGCCTCACGATTTCTTCTAAGTCGATGGGCGATGAGACTGCGAGCTCCGGGGTGAAGAAAGTGAAGAGCCCGCGCGGAAAAATACACCCCTTGGGACATAAACACGCCTGTCCGCTTGTCAAAACCCCGTAGAAATGTTGTAATTACCACCACGCCGTACCCTAAATGCGCACACGCTAGGATCCGCTATTCTTAAGATTTACCCATTTGTTTTACAGCAAAGGAAGCAGCAAAGGGCAAAACCAAATGAGATATATAAGCCCGCTAATCACCCATTTTTTTTTCTTTAGGATGCAACTCTCAACGCCTCAGTTTTCTTACCATGTAGTAGAAGTAGAGTTAAGACAAATGAATGTGTTAGGGTTGGATGGTAACAAGTATAGGACATTATTGTATATAAAAAAAATAAAAATAAAATCGTTCCGCTTCATGGATATCTACACACAGAGTTATACAAATATGTCAGTTTTGTGCTCGAGTCGTCCTTTCGCAATAATCTTGGAGACAAAGACATCAATAACAGTGCTAATACATTCATCAGACGCCACCCTGTACTGCTGCGTGATGACCTGTCAGTAGATATCACCGAACCAGTCATCATATCTCGTCCAGAACAAACACGACAGACCATGTAACGAGGGTGTATATACGTGTTTTCCTTCCCCTGCCTTACTAACCTTCCCAAGAGCATGATAATCCCGTAATACAGCGAGACAAGGAAAGGAAATAGGAATTGACTGTCATCGCAACCCGAGTATCAATTCCAGGCTTGTCAGTTCCATTTCCTGTGACGATCCAGCGTCTCCTCAGTGTCTGTTTGTGTTTGGGATAAAGGTACGGGAAATATGAGACTGGACTCCGCTTGCTGATTTCCAGGATTCGGTTTCTGATGTTCTCTAAAATGAAGCTTAAAAATTCCAGCTAATGAATGACATATAGAAAATTAAAGCAGGATTTTATTATATTTCCGATAATTATCACACCTGAATTTTAACGCCATTGATGAGCTGAGAGAGAGAGAGAGAGAGAGAGAGACAACACAAGACAAGACAGAAGAAAAAAAAAAAAAGGAGCAAAAGCAAGGAGAAAACAAAATAAAGGAAAAACAGAAGAGAAGGAGAAAGAGACGGGGAAAGAGAACAGACAAGGAGAAAGGAGACGAGAGAGATAAGAAAAAAGAATCGTAGGTCCACCACAGCACGCATCAAAGTCTCGGTGATATGGTGGCCCCTGCGTCGTCCGTCTGCCGACAATTTTAGTTCAAGGTTCCTGCCCTCCTCTTCTGGCCACATGTACGCCCTCTGCCATGCACCCCACCGCCTGTCGACACACACACATACACACTTGTGGCCCAGACCTGACCGAGGTCAGACGTGGGTCACGGCGCTCCGAAAGGAGCAGCCAGGGGCCAGCCTGTTGGCCTCCCCCCTTCCCCACCATCCCCCTCTCCCTTTTCATCAAAACCCAACACCGTAAGATACTTTAGTGACATCATGGTGACAGACAGTGAGTGCAGTGCGTTTGTGGTGCCGTGAAGACACTGAAGAGTAGAAATGGCCGGTGTGACGTAGACGCGGCCTTGCCATCCAGCCGACGCCCCAGGTGCCCCCAGGTACACCAGCCCGACCATCATGGTGCTGGGAGAATTCGGTTCAGGTGTAGTGCAGTGTTGAGGCCCGTCACCCAGGTGGACTCATGGTTGGGGCAATCAGCACGCCGCTCAACATACAAGGCAGTGCAGACGTTTTAGATGTTCCCATGCCTACTGCCGCGCGGTCCACCTCTTCCTATCTTGTCACACCGGCTGGATAGATTAGCAGGTCATCGCTAAGCCCATAAGCTGAGTGACGGCCGACACCGCCTATACCTGCACCCCTGACCCTTTTTCGACCTGGGGTTGACTTTGGGCTTAACACTTGACCCGTCATCCGAAAAACCACACCGCCTCCTACCGCACCAACGCACTGCATTCCACCACCTCACCTCATCCCCCCACCACCCAAACCCTCATATCACTTTCATATTGTACATTTTCCCTTTTTTCTTTTCTATTATATTTCAAAAGTGTATTTTTACGGGCATACTTTCAGCTTTGAAGACTATCAGTATGAGGAGAGAACGCCCAGCCTCGAGGAAGCTGATTTAGTAAGAGATGAGATAGTTGAGAGTTTGAGTTAAGATAGCTACTATCATAGTAAACCGTTTATTATTATTATTATTATTATTATTATTATTATTATTATTATTATTATTATTATACACACACACACACACACACACACACACACACACACACACACACACACACACACACACACACACACACACACAGTCCTCTTTTTCTATGTTTTGTGGTCGAAAGCTCGGCAACTCTCTCTTTCCGTCCAATGTTTGTCTTTCTCTTAATGTACAGTAAAACCTAACGCAGTAGAATACTAGACTACATGTTTTAATTTCTTGGCAAAGCTCCGTCTACTAAGGTGATAATCGCTCGAGCGCCACAAAGAAACCGGCATGACGTAACTCTCCCTTCTGTCCAGGGATGGTATTCTCAAACGCTTTCTCCTCTCACATCAACTATTTCCACAGGGTAAAAAGGAGATCAGTTGGATTCTAATGAGTGTTTTTTTAGGTTCATGGTACAGAAGAAGGGGCAAACTACTACCAGGGTCATAAAAGTAGCCCTGGAAATGCTCGAAACTCTACGAAAGCCTTGTCAAATATGTGTACTTGGTGGACGAAATGTTTGAGAGTGCGGCTCCAGGTTCGAGGGTTGTCTGCTGGGTTGATATAGAGCGGTTCGCTTTTTGCTGGCGACCCGTGTGGCTGGCAGTGACCCCCAAAATATTCATAATAGTAGAAAAATCCCAATAGATGATACGAAATGTGCGCATATAACACCATCTCAAAGAAGTGAATAATAGCATACTTTAAAAATAGTAGCATATCGTCACCTTCGTAAAGAAATTGCCTAAGTCATTATTTTCTACTTCTCAGGAAATCAGAAAAGAACTGTCATGATCTCATTTGGCTTAAGATTTAGGCAGAAATGAATAGGCCAATTCTAGAACACTCACACCCTGAATAACGAAGGCAACTACACAGAAATGGTCTTCATATGTTAAAAAAAAATTGATGTAAACAAAAACCTGGAAATCACTGAAAAAGGCCAATTCTAGAACACTCACACCCTGAATAACGAAGGCAACTATACAGAAATGGTGGTCATAGGTTGAAAAATTGATGTAAACAAAAAACCTGGAAATCACTGAAAAAGGCCAATTCTAGAACACTCACACCCTGAATAACGAAGGCAACTATACAGAAATGGTGGTCATAGGTTGAAAAATTGATGTAAACAAAAACCTGGAAATCACTGAAAAAGGCCAATTCTAGAACACTCACACCCTGAATAACGAAGGCAACTATACAGAAATGGTCTTCATATATTAAAAAAATTGATGTAAACAAAAACCTGGAAATCACTGAAAAATAACATGCGATTATTTCGTGAGGGTGATGAAATAATTTACTTTACCGTGCAGTGAAAAGCAGAAAAGAAACTGCAATTAATATTCAACCAGAAATATGAAAAGATACAAAGAACGGATAATCTTTTCATAGCAGGAGTACCGTGCAGATCTCCTATTTTATAAGGAGACTTAAGTGACGATTTATGTTGTCTAAAGTGGTAAAAAAAATTAAAAAGCTGTGGGGTATCTAATTCGTTCTTTTTTTTCTCATTAATCTTTTCTTTCCTAACTTTTTCTACCATTTTTTTCTTCTCATATTTCTTGCCTCCCTCCTTTCTTTCCGTTCCTTCTTCCCTTTTTCGATTGTTTATTTTTTATTTCTCTATTCTTCTCTTTCTTTCCTTTCTCTTTCTTTCCGTTCCCTCTTCCCCTTTTCGATTGTTTGTTTAATCATTTCTCTGTTCTTCTTATTTTCCTTTCTCTTTCTTTCTTCTCTACCTTTTATCTCTTCCTTTTTTTCTCTCTTCCTTTTTCGATTCTTTGTCTCATTATTCTTCGTTTTCTTTTCCTTTTTCTCTTTTTTTTTCCTTCGTTCATCTTTCTTTTCTCTCTCTCTCTCTCTCTCTCTCTCTCTCTCTCTCTCTCTCTCTCTCTCTCTCTCTCTCTCTCTCTCTCTCTCTCTCTCTCTCTCTCTCTCTCTCTCTCTCTCTCTCTCTCTCTCTCTCTCTCTCTCTCTCTCTCTCTCTCTCTCTCTCTCTCTCTCTCTCTCTCTCTCTCTCTCTCTCTCTCTCTCTCTCTCTCTCTCTCTCTCTCTCTCTCTCAGCATCGCAAAACATCATAATATTGTTTACCGTTTTGTCTGTTGACGCTGAATTTTAACGCATATTGATTGTTTTTGATCCGCATGAACCGAAAAACATAGCAGGTGGGATTACGGATTGGCTCTGGGGTAAATATTTTCATCCAAAGCACCACAAAAATATCATAATTAATATCGTGTATGGCCCGGTAATGCGCCTATTTTGAACCTGCCTGTTTTTGTAGGAAATATGTTAAGCCGGTGGTAATCTGTGTTGTAATAAGGAAAATACATTGATTGGTATTAAATATTAGAGCGGGTGACATTTATATATCTGTCAAATGAGTGCATGTAAAATGAGTAATGTTCTTCATTCAATCCACAGGGCCACCAAAAGCAGTTCACGGTCCACTTGCAACATTTTGAAAAGATGATATTTTCTACCCATGCCTTCCCCATGCTGCCCGCCTCCCTGGTACGTGTTTAACAGTTTATTCATTCTTATCATTCCTCACCCTGGTAAACTTTGGAATAGCCCGCCCTTCATGATTCATCTTTTCCGTCACTTAAACTCCTTCAAGAGAGGAGTATAAAGTAGGACTAATACTTTTTTTTCGGATACCGACACTGATGCTCATTATTGAGACGATACCGATGCCGATAATGATACTGCTAATACTGTTAAGAGGAAGTGAAAAAAAAAAAACCCATTGTGACAGAAGGCAAACGTGACACGAATAAAAAGCTTAGCTGTCTCACGAACAGAACATTAGAGTAAGTAAAGTTTGGGTCAAACGCTATACCTGCGCGTGGCTGCGGTGCTTATCTCCGTCGCCTTGGCCCTTTGAGCTTGTGGGGAGAAGAACCCATTACCCCGGGGTACAGGGCCAGTGTGACATCCGGGTTACCACAATTTACCTTTCCCAAGTACCCCAAGGTACCCATTTATTGACCAGCCCGCATTGGAGGATGAACAGCTGGGAGAGCTGCACTGCCCGGGCCAGGATTCGAACCCGGACCCGCGGATTCGTAACTACTCACACCAACCACTGCACCACATCCAAATAAAGAAGAAAAGTAAAATATTTGGTCACCAACCTCAATTTCTACGACCGACCTCAGTTGTCACCGTTGTATTAGGCTTACGACACCCGAAAAAAAATATAGTGAACAATATACGCCTGATAGAATGTTCCAGTGTATTTCGGGTGATGGGAATGCGGAAAAGTAGTGTGTAGAATTCCTTCGCAACCTGCCCCATAGTTGCTAGGTGGCCGAGCAAGGGACAGGGCGAGGCGCGGCGAGGGGGGAGGCCTTTGCTTCCTGGCCCAAGGCGCTTCCGGGTGTGTGTGGCTTCACTTTCCCGGCGAGTTGACCACAAGTTTGGCACTGGCGAACTTAGGCCTTTGTGCGTGTGTGTGTGTGTGTGTGTGTGTGTGTGTGTGTGTGTGTGTGTGTTGTGACAAAAATTATGATGGTAGTTGTAGTAAGTAATTGTAGTAGAAGTAGTAGTAGTAGTAGTAGTAGTAGAAGTAGTAGTAGTAGTAGTAGTAGTAGTAGTAGTAGTAGTAGAGTACTTAAGTGCAAAACATTTATAATGATCATAAATAATAATCAATAATAAAAAAAAATGATTGCAATAATATACATGTTTGGGTTTTCTATAAAATTACATGCATGGAATAATTATTTACTCTTTTTTTCATGCAGGGGCGTGAACTATTACCGGAGGCAAATTAATCTTTATACACATGGATTGAGAGGTTTTGAATTTGCATGTTCTATATCGATTCAATGATGATGATGATAATAATAATAACTATAAATACTTCTACTACTACTACTACTACTACTACTACTACTACTACTACTACTACTACTACTACTACTACTACTACTACTACTACTACTAATAATAATAATAATAATAATAATAATAATAATAATAATAATAATAATAATAATAATAATAATAATAATAATAATAATTGTAGAAACTTAATAATCATAAAATTGAGCTCACACAATCATCATCACACGTGCATCAGTGACGAATTCAAGGATCACAATGGAGATGATTTTCCAATATCCCGGAAACATAATTGCATCGCTTAGGCTCATACCATAAAAAAAATAGTTGCAGTTTCAGAAGAGCTCAGAGACACCTGCACCCGCCACAGAGTTAGGAGTCTGAAAGGTGTCATGTGCCTTGTCTTCTTGTGTCAGTCTGCGTTGTTGCTAAGTGGGTATCTTGTTTCAGTTACACAAAAATAGCGATGCGTTTGAATCAGTTACTCAAAAATAGCGATGTGTTTGAACCAGTTACACAAAAATAGCGATGTGTTTGAACCAGTTACACAAAAATAGCGATGTGTTTGAACCAGTTACACAAAAATAGCGATGTGTTTGAACCAGTTACACAAAAATAGCGATGTGTTTGAATCAGTTACACAAAAATAGCGATGCGTTTGAATCAGTTACTCAAAAATAGCGATGCGTTTGAATCAGTTGCTCAAAAATAGCGATGTGTTTGAACCAGTTACACAAAAATAGCGATGTGTTTGAACCAGTTACTCAAAAATAGCGATGCATTTGAATCAGTTACTCAAAAATAGCGATGCGTTTGAACCAGTTACTCAAAAATAGCGATGCGTTTGAATCAGTTACTCAAAAATAGCGATGTGTTTGAACCAGTTACACAAAAATAGCGATGTGTTTGAACCAGTTACTCAAAAATAGCGATGTGTTTGAATCAGTTACTCAAAAATAGCGATGTGTTTGAACCAGTTACTCAAAAATAGCGATGTGTTTGAACCAGTTACACAAAAATAGCGATGTGTTTGAACCAGTTACACAAAAATAGCGATGCGTTTGAATCAGTTACTCAAAAATAGCGATGTGTTTGAACCAGTTACACAAAAATAGCGATGCGTTTGAACCAGTTACACAAAAATAGCGATGTGTTTGAACCAGTTACACAAAAATAGCGATGTGTCAGAACCAGTTACTCAAAAATAGCGATGTGTTTGAATCAGTTACTCAAAAATAACGGTGCGTTTGAATCAGTTACACAAAAATAGCGATGCGTTTGAATCAGTTACTCAAAAATAGCGATGCGTTTGAATCAGTTACTCAAAAATAGCGATGCGTTTGAATCAGTTACTCAAAAATAGCGATGTGTTTGAATCAGTTACACAAAAATAGCGATGCGTTTGAATCAGTTACTCAAAAATAGCGATGCGTTTGAATCAGTTACTCAAAAATAGCGATGCGTTTGAATCAGTTACTCAAAAATAGCGATGTGTTTGAACCAGTTACACAAAAATAGCGATGTGTTTGAACCAATTACTCAAAAATAGCGATGTGTTTGAACCAGTTACACAAAAATAGCGATGTGTTTGAACCAGTTACACAAAAATAGCGATGTGTTTGAATCAGATACTCAAAATAGCGATGTATTTGAACCAGTTACAGAAAAATAGCGATGTGTTTGAACCAATTACTCAAAAATAGCGATGTGTTTGAACCAGTTACACAAAAATAGCGATGTGTCTGAAAGTAATGTACAGATATAAGCTTCTTTAACCGTCGCTTTTCGCCAATATTTTTATTTTTATTTTTTTTTATTAATTATGTTGCCATGGTCTTTCTAGCGAGCAATTGACCCCTCTTTCGGCCACCTCCTTGCATTCTTTTTAGGAGCAGCGAGTAGCGGGCTTTTTTTTTTTATTATTGTTTCCTTTTGTTTATGCCCTTGAGCTGTCTCCTTTGTTGTAAAAAAGAAAAAGACGTTTAAGAGTGACACGGTATTTAAATGGTGCTGCTACGGGCGTGAGTGTGTTCAGTGTGCGCCTCGAGGTAATAGAGCGAAGCCTTTATACATTTAGTGCGCGTAAATTGTGGTTTGAAAAAGGTAGTGCCGACAGAACCAGGAAATTGTTTTACCAATCCAAGCGTGGTCTTCCGGGGGCGTCTGTGTGCTTGTGTGTCTACTTCTGCATTCACACGGACTGATACACACACACACACACACACACACACACACACACACACACAGCGTAGCAACTCAACTGCAAACTTTTTTTCTTTATTTCTTCCTTTCTTTCATTTTCATTCTCTCTCTCTCTCTCTCTCTCTCTCTCTCTCTCTCTCTCTCTCTCTCTCTCTCTCTCTCTCTCTCTCTCTCTCTCTCTCTCTCTCTCTCTCTCTCTCTCTCTCTCTCACACACACACACACACACACATACACACACACACACACACACAGCCTCTATATTACTCCATCCGGTCACAGGAACAACATAATCAACAGGAGTGTAAATATGGGACAGAAAATATTAACAGTCTTTATACACAAATGGAAATGATGAAACAACTCTATGTGGTCTCATACGTACACTTTTATCATTAAGTCGCGGCGGGAAACGAGATATGGACGTGTTTTTCTGTGATATCCTCAAGACACATAAAAAAAACCTCTATATGTTATTTATTACACTTTTTTTTCCATTAAGTCGCTGCGGGTTACGAGCTACGATTTTTTTTCTTTTTGTCTAATTAATATCTTCAGGACACACGCTTAAAAAAATAAGAGGCGTTTACTTGCCTTGTTTGGTTTAAAAACGAGAAATGTTTAAATGGTGATGTGTTTATCCCTTTCCAAAGACCTCAATTTAGTAGCAGTTTTCCGTTTTATATATTATTTTTATGCTGTTTATGGTTTTAGGCTTGTAAACACACACACACACACACACACACACACACACACACACACACACACACACACACACACACACACACACACACATTGTATCTGTTTGTCTATGTTTTTTTTTCTGTGTGTCTCTCTGACTGCCTGTTTATCTATCCGTCTGTCTGTTTCATTTTCTCTTTCTTTCTTTTTCATTCTTTCTATCTTTTTGTTTGATTTTCTTTATTTTCCTCTCTCTCTCTCTCTCTCTCTCTCTCTCTCTCTCTCTCTCTCTCTCTCTCTCTCTCTCTCTCTCTCTCTCTCTCTCTCTCTCTCTCTCTCTCTCTCTCTCTCTCTCTCTCTCTCTCTCTCTCTCTCTCTCTCTCTCTCTCTCCCCCTCTCCTCCTCTCCCTCTCTGCCTTCCCCTCCTTCCCTCCCTCCCTTCCTTTCTCCCAAATGAAATCCAACACTTCATTTTCCATCCCAAGACTAAAGACCAAGGAAGACCAAACGATTATTCCCACATCATATCAAAGGCTCTCTCCCTCAATCCTACACAAATACGCCGCGCCTCCTGCTCAAAGAGGCCGCCTACGCGAACCCCCGAGGCCAGATTTCCATCCCCCTCACCAAGAGTCCTTCAGGCCCTTTAAAGGCATATAAGGGTTTCCAAAAGACTTCACTTAATGTGCTACTGTGTTCGGGAAGGAAGGGGGATGAGGGGGGAAAGAGGAGGAAGAGAAGGAAGGCAGAGAGAGAGAGAGAGTTCAAGAAGGAATGGAGAAAACGAAAGGAGAGGAGAGAGAGGAAATAGGGGAAAGTGATGGAAAGAGAGGGAAGAGGAGGAAGGAAGGGAGAGAGAGGGAATGAAAGGAGATAGTGGGACGGAGAAGAGAGAGAGGAAAGGGGAGGAGAGAGATGGAATGCAGGCAGAGAGAGGAAGATGGGAGAGATAAGGGAAGGAAGGGAAGGAGAGGAAAGGAGAGGAGAGACAGGGAAGGAGATAGAAGCAAGGAGAGGAGAGAGAGGAAAGGAGAGAAGAGGGGATAGAAAGAAGGTGAGTAGAGAGAGGAGAGGTTAAAATAGGGGGGAGAGGAAATGATTTTTTTAGTTTCTGAAAGAATTGAAAAATACCTTGACTGTTTGTACTTATTTTTATGGTCTGAACAGACGGCCAGGAAGTTAAAGGATTGTGTTAAATAAGAAATAATAACATTTTTTCTTCGTTGCTAAAATACGCATCAAAAACGCTAGGGAATGCCAGAGTTCTCTTATTTGTATCATAATTTGCCCTTCAATTATATGCAATTTTCCGTCCGGTATGTTAATTATGATGAAAATTGAGGTTACATGAAATATTTTGTTTGTACGTTAATATTCACTTCTATATTCCAACCAATTCTTCTTTATCCTATTTGTATCAGCTTTCGCTCCTCTCCTCTCCTTATTTACCTTGTATCTTAGGTATGTTAATTAAGGTGATAACGGAGATTACTTTGAGTTTCCATATACATGAATATACATATATGATAATTTCACTTTCTGATCTCCCCGCTCATCCTCTTCAAGACTAAGAACAAATTTTATCACCACAGACTTGAAACCATAATCCTTCATCCTTGCTCTCCTCTGAAGTTGAAAGTTTCTCCTTGCCACTTTCATCTGTATAAAATAATGTGCTTTTTTTATTTTCAGATGCATTCAGAATTATACGACCAAAGTCTCTCTCTCTCTCTCTCTCTCTCTCTCTCTCTCTCTCTCTCTCTCTCTCTCTCTCTCTCTCTCTCTCTCTCTCTCTCTCTCTCTCTCTCTCTCTCTCTCTCTCTCTCTCTCTCTCTCTCTCTCTCTCTCTCTCTCTCTCTCTCTCTCTCTCTCTCTCTCTCTCTCTCTCTCTCTCTCTCTCTCTCTCTCTCTCTCTCTCTCTCTCTCTCTCTCTCTCTCTCTCTCTCTCTCTCTCTCTCTCTCTCTCTCTCTCTCTCTCTCTCTCTCTCTCTCTCTCTCTCTCTCTCTCTCTCTCTCTCTCTCTCTCTCTCTCTCTCTCTCTCTCTCTCTCTCTCTCTCTCTCTCTCTCTCTCTCTCTCTCTCTCTCTCTCTCTCTCTCTCTCTCTCTCTCTCTCTCTCTCTCTCTCTCTCTCTCTCTCTCTCTCTCTCCAGCATCAAAGGAGGAAACAGCGATAACGTGAAATCAGTGTTATTGGAGTGTGTATGGATGCCGATTTTGCCTTCTGCTATTTTTTTTGTTTATCCGCGTTGCCCTGAGCACCTGCATGAAGGCGGCGGAGGGCTGCCTGGTGTGGAACTAGACCACGATTTCCAGGAGTATAAGAACATGTATATATGTATAAGTATATGTATATGCAGTGCGAATGCTTGTTTGCGTCAAAATAAACTTATAACGAGTGTATTTAGAAATATTAAAGAATCAGGTTAGTAAAAAAAAAGTATGTATGAGTAGTGAAAATGCTATTTTATTATATTCAAACTTGGTGTCTGTAGATTATTTTAAAACCTGAGAAGTGTAAAGGTAGGTAACGAGATCGATAAGTGAACAGTTTTAAGAATACAATAATTAATAGTCCTAATGACTGTCAGTCAATAAAATATGATGTTTTAATTTTAATTAATTATTACTTATCGTTATAAGTTTTAAAGGGGAGAATAATATTAATAGTATAAAACCTAATTATGATTACCTAGTTTATATGCATCTTGGTAAGCAAATTTAGGTTGCTGGAAAAAAAAAAAAAAACTAATATATCACGAATTCATGCGTAATATTGCCAATAGTTTTGTTTGGGTAACAATAACTATAAATTACAGAAAAGTATATAGATACCTCAGGACTTCGTTGTCACCCTTGACATGAATCAAATAAGAATGTGAATGACATAGGTAGGAGACTAAAAATTCCAAAGAGAAGGACAAGTGGGTCAGTGCTGCCCTCTGTGTAGGAACACGTTTGAAAATTTCCCGTTTAAGTCGTTCAACAGAGGTCAAAACAATTACAATTGATAAGACTTTACGTTAACCAATGCACTCAAAAGTAACGTGAAGAGTTCTCACGGCCTAGTCCGCGTCACAGTAAAGATGCCGGAGCACGATAATCGCACGGAAGCCTCGGCATAATCACCTTCATTTAAAGCACCGCGGGGCTTCGCGAGACACGTGGAAAATAAATTAAGGGATCACCTCGAAATTTACGTTCATTTTTTCCTCGCGTGTTTTTCCGTCTCCACATCATGGATTCCTATTCATAGGCGTTCTTCGTTCCGGGAAATTCCTGCTCCTCTGCATGTCGTTACAGATGAGTGTGCAGGTAAAAGTATGGATTGTGCGTGTAGCAACGCTGTGCTCCGGTGATCGATGGCCAGTGTGAGTGATGGTTCTGGGAACGGTATTGGAGGAGGAATAGAGAGAGAGGAGATGATTGTAGGAGGAGGAGGAGGAGGAGGGTGATGAAACATGTACATGGAAACATTGAATGGCAGGCAACAGAAAGATTGTTGACTTATTAAGAGGCTTCCCGCTAAGGCGATTTAATTAGTCATCAGGCACTGCAGTGACCCCAGAGCAGATCAAAGCATTTATTTACGTTCGTGCGGCAACGTCCAGTTAACCCCTGACGCAGCAAAGTAACGGTCAAGGGGTTACTTTGGAGGTTAAAAATTACTGAACTTATTCAGATTCATGAAGATCGGGATCAAATTTCATCGTATTTTTTTCTTACTGAAATATATTTACTCGCTTGAGTCGTTGTTCATACGGCTGGGCCCGCAAAGGTTAAAAATTAGTGGACTTATTCAGATTCATGAAGATCGGTATCAAATTTCTTCGTGTTTTTTTCTTACTGAAAGATATTTACTCGCTTGAGTCGTTGTTCATACGGCTGGGCCCGCAAAGGTGGTATTGATTTTGTAGACCGTAGCTTTGCTGTCGTCAGTATTTCCTTTTCTTTTTTGTAATTAGGGGCCCATGTCTTGACTGCATAATTCAGGTGAGGCTTCACCATCGAGTCATATTAAGGTAACATTACTACGGCGACTTACAGGAGAAATTCCTCGCTACGAATCCGATTATAGTATTTATTATTTTACAGCAGACTTAGGTACTTTGAATGTTTCAGGTCACTGTTGATAGTGACCCCAAGATCTGATTATCCTGTACGACTCGCATGCATGCTGTATGTATAGACACTGCTTCTGGACCCAAAGAGCGTATCTTTAAATTGTCAAGGTTGAAGGACATTTGCCGTTTTTCAGACCAGGAGATAACCTGGTCAAGGTCTTTTGGGGGTGGGCTGTCGTTAGGGCCATTGCACCCACGTTAACGCTATCATCATCATCATCATAGAAGGAGGAGGAGGAGGAGGACGAAGAGAAGTCGAAATAAAGGGAGGAAATTGAAGAAAAATCAGAAAAAATGAAAGAAAACAATTGAAATATAGGCGGTGGTAAACAAACTGTAGACTCCTGCTGATAAAAGTGAAAGCAGGAAGGAAGTCATGTTTTTTTGTGTGTGTGTTTGTATGTGTTTGTATGTGTGAACTAGGCCAGTAATTAGAACAGGCAGGCAGGTACGTTCTGGTAAAAGAGACAGGTAATTCTGGCTTCATTAGGAAAGGGTTATTGAAGCGGAAGGGAAGGAGGTTAAGGAAAGGGAAAGGAGGCAAGAAGTGGCTTTCATTGGTCTCGGAATTCAAAGGGAAGTCACTTGATCCTCTCCCTTCAGTGTCTTTGATTCCCGCGGCGCAAAGACCAGATGACATGACGTTTGTGGAGTCTGAATCCATCTCCTTGATCACCCAATTCATAGCCGGGTGCGTGCGTGCGTGTGTGCTTGTGTGTGTGTGTGTGTGTGTGAGGAGGAGGAGTAGGAGGAGGAGGATACATACGAAGAAGAGAAGTCGAAGTAAAGGGAAGAAACAGAAGAAAAAAACAAATGAAAGAAAATAACTGAAATCTAGGTGGTGTGAGAGTGAGAGTGAGACAGAGATAGGGACACACACACACAGAGAGAGTCAGAGAGGGAAAGATAACATAAAACAGTGAATCGAAAGAGGGATTTAAAACTTATAATAAACCAAAGTCAACATTTCATTCCCCTTCTGTTAGCGCTTCCTTCCATACGATAAACGACATAATTGCGTCGTTAATTGTAATGATGCAGGGCCGTGAAGTCGATGCATTCCGCCCTCCTGAGAGTTCATCCTTCACCCGGAAATCCTGTGCCTTCAGACGATGTTTCAGGCCCGCCATGAAAAAGGCATCAGTTTGCTCCTCAAATCACGGTAAAATCAGGTTAGGATGCAAACGCCCCTGTATGAAAATAGTAAATCCTGCTTTGTATTTGGAGGAGGAGGAGGAGGAGGAGGAAGAAGCAGAGGAAGGGGAGAAGAGTGAAATGAGGAGCAGGAGGAGAGACTAAAAGACCAGACGAAGAAAGTGAAGGAGGTGAAGTAGGAAGGAGAGAACAACGAACAGGAGATGGAGTAGATGAGGAAGAAGAAGACAAGGAGGAAGGAATCACAATAAAAACGCAAGAGAAGAAAACGAAGGATGAGAAGTAAAGAGAGAACGACTAAAAGGAGAATCAAGGAAACAGGAGATGAAGTAGATGAGGAAGAGGAAAAGTGATAGGAAGAGCAGGAGGAACGGAAGTGAAGAAAATGAAGGAGGAGAAGGAAAGAAACAGATGAAATAGGTGAGGAAGAAGAAGAAAGATAGGAAGAGAAGGGACAGGAGAAGAAGGCCCCTCAATAAGAACATAAAGGTCAAGAAATGTAAGAGAGAGAGGAGGAAATGACGAGCCTTTGATGGGCGTGAGAGGGCGAGGGGAGGGCAGGAAGTGACACGCTGTTTTGTTGTTATACGCCTCGTGTTTGTGACGGGCGGGGAGTTTGGGCCGCCGTGTTTGGGAAAGTTCGTGTTGCCGGAAGAGAAATAGTTAGAAGGGAGTGAAGGTCTGTCTCTTAGTTTCTCATTTCTCTCTCACTCTATCTATCTGTGTGTATCTATCTATCTCTCAGCTCTTCTGGATCTGGATCTGGATACATGATGCGCAGGGCACCCGTACAGGTGCATAACACGCATATTTGTTGGCAGTTGGGGGGACGGGGGAGCCGAGTGTGCAGGGGAGGGAAGTGAATCAAGTGTAATTGTTAGTGTTGGTGTGTTGTGGTGACAAGTGAGTGTGTATTTGTTTTTTGAATGAGTCTATTGTACCGCAGTCTAAAATCTGTTGAGGGAGGCTGTTCCAGTCACGTATGGTGCGTGGAAAGTATGAGTGCTTGTATGCGTCAGTGTTAGTGTGATATGTTTGGTATTTATGGATGTGTGTGTTACGAGTACGTTGACTGTTTGCGTTGTGTAGGTATGTTTGTGGGTCAATGTCAATGTGAGTGTTTGTGATCTTGTACATAAGTGTAAGTCTGTGTGCTTGTCTGCGTATGTGAAGAGGGTCCATGTTTATCTGTTGCTTGATCCGTGTTGTGATTCCAGGCGTTCGAGTGTAATTGTTTGTAATGAACCTTGCCGCCTTGGTGTTGATTTGTTCTAACCTATCAATGTTTCTGTGTGTGTAAGGATCCCACACCGTGGAGCAGTATTCCAGTGTTGGTCTCACAAGTGTGTCATAAGCTATGTGTTTAATGTCAGGTGTGCAGTTATGTAAATTCCTCCTCAGGAACCCCAGTGTTCTGTTGTCTGTGGCACTGATATGGTCTGTGTGGGTGTTGAATTTCAAGTTAGTTGACAGATGGATACCAAGGTACTTGTGTGTGTGTGAACTGATTCTAAATTTGAATTGTGGAGAGTGTAGGTGTGATTGATGGGGTTTTGCGCTCTGGTGAATCTTAATAGTTTGCATTTGTCTCGTCGGAAGTGCATCTGCCAGGTGCGCTCCCACCGCTCGAGGGCGTCCAAGCAAGGCCATCTAGATGGCCTTGGTCTAAGTCGTTTTGAAGTAGTCTGCAGTCGTCAGTAGTCTTTACTGCTCTAAACAGTAAACTGTCGTCGGCAAATAGTCTAGTGGAAGAGTTAGGCGTTGACAGTGGAAGATCGTTAATGTACAGAAGGAAAAGAAGGGGACCTAGAACGGTGCCTTGTGGGACACCTGAAGAAACAGGGACAGTGTCAGATGAAGATCCGTCAAGAACAACACGTCGAGTCCTGATAGTAAGAAATGCAGTGATCCAGTGAAGAATATGTGAAGAACAGGTCCTGAAATACCGTAGTATTTCAATTTTAATGTCAGTCTTTTGTGCGGGACTGTCGAAGGCTTTGGGAAAATCTAAAACAATAGTGTCAACTTCTTTAATGTCATAAGGACATAAGACATAAGGACATAAGAACGCAGGAGTCTACAAGAGGCCGGTAGGCCTGTACGAGGCAGCTCCTTTGACCCTAAGCTCCCGTGTATCTAACCCCACCTAATATCGCTGTCCATGAATTTATCTAGTCTATTTTTGAATGTGACAATTGTATTGGCACTCACCACATGACTGCTAAGCCTATTCCACTCATCCACCACCCTATTAGTAAACCAATTTTTGCCTATGTCCCTGTTGAATCTGAATTTATCCAGTTTAAATCCGTTACTTCGTGTCCTACCCGGTTCTCTTACCAACAAAACCTTATGAATGTCTCCCTTATTAAAGCCCTTCATCCATTTATAAACCTCGATCATGTCTCCACGCACCCTTCGCCTTTCTAGAGAATGCAAGTTTAACTGTTTGAGTCTTTCCTCGTGTGGCAAGTTTCTCAACCCCTGAATCATCTTAGTCACGTCGGTCAAGTAGCCTCGTAATGTCGTGATATGTAGTAATGAGTTGCGATTCACATGAGCGTTTAGGTCGAAAGCCGTGTTGTGAGTCAGTAAGGATGTTGTTTGTGTCAAGGTGATTCATTGTATTTATGTATATGTGTTAGAAAATTTTACATGGAATCGATGTTAGTGAGATGGGGCGATAATTGGCTGGGTCAGTCCGGTCACCTGTCTTGAATAAAGGATTAATGCTTGCCAAAAGCCAGTCAGAGGGTGATGAGGTGGATGATAGTGATTAGGTGAATATGGCCTGAAGGATGGGGGCAAGGATGGGGGCAAAGGATTTAAGGATGAAGGCGGGAATGTTGTCGGGGCCAGTGGATTTAGTTGTGTCGAGTCCTTCCAGTAATTTCTGTAATCCGTTAGTCGTAATGTCAAGGGGGGCTATGGGGGGGAAGGGGCTGTGTGGCATGTTTGGTGTCAGGTTGTGTTCTTGTGTGTACACCGATCGGAACTGTGTGTTGAGTATTTGTGCTTTGTGTTGTGGGCTGGTTACTAATGTGTCAAGTGTTGTCTTTAAGTGATGTAATCGTGTTAGTGTCATGTTTGCGCGTCTTAAAAAAGTTTATTTTGTTATTTCTTACGTTGTCTGCGAGGTAAGTTGCTATGTGTTTGCGTTCCGCTACTTTTATATTTTTGGCAAATGTCTTTTGGTGGTTTTTGTAGGCGGTCCAATTATCTGTTGTGTTGTATGTCTGCGCGCGTCTGTAGAGTTTTTGTTTCTTGCGATGTTGTCTGCGTAATCCCTGGAAAACCAGGGAAGTGTGTACCTACTAGAAAGTGTTTTTTGTGGTATGTGTCTATTCATTGAGGCGTGTATGGTGTGTTTCAGGTTGTTCCAGTTGGTGGAAGGAAGTCTTGTGTGTGGGTCTGTCGCAAAAAAGTCAATCCTGAAGGCAGTTAGGTCTTGTTTGATCATGTCTAAGTCAGCCCTTGAAAAAAGGAAAATCTGTCTGGGTCTCTGTTTATGTCTAATCGGTCGGAGGTCAGCGTCAACGATGAGTATGTCATGGTCACTAAGTCCTGGAACAACCTGAGTGTTTGTTATGTTAAGAATGTTGTTGGTGAGAAAAAGGTCAAGTGTGTGTGCTGTGGTCAAAGGGCCACCGTGGCCAGCGGGGCGTGTTACAGTATGTGTCCGTGTTGGCTGGAGTACTGTTTGTGAGAGTGAAAATGTATTTATGATGTCAACGAATGTGTCGTGTAGTTGGCGTCTGTTTGTGTGGGGAATAATGGAGTTGGGGGCGTCAGCATCGGGAGGGTCAAATGGGGATATTGGAGTCCAGTCAATGTCGGGGAGGTTGAAATCACCTGTGATCCAGATGTGTTTGTCTGCCTGTATGCGTGAAAGAGAAATTTGAAGGTTGTGTAAATAGTCTGTATTAGTAGAAGGCGGTCTGTAAAAAGCAGCAATAAGAAGAGATTTACAGTTGAAGGTTTGTAACTGGACCCAGGTGATTTCGCAGTCTGAGTCAAGGTCAGGCCTATGGTGAACACAAAGACCCGGCTTGGTGGCGATGATAACACCGCCACCTTTGCCGAGGTCTGTCGGGCGGTCCTTACGAAAAACGGTCATACTAAAAGGGGGAAGGAAAAGCTCACTGCTGTCAACGTCAGAAGTCAACCAAGTCTCTGTCCTTACTATTATGTCTGGGTTATGTGTGGTGATTAGGTGGTGCAATTGGGCTATTTTGTTTTTGATACTACGGAAACTAATTGTTAATAATCGGAGGGAAGTGTGGTTATGATGTGGTGGTAGTGGAAGTGAAGGGAGAGGTGAGGATGGTGAAGATACAGAAGAAACGGGAGGGGGTGAAGAAGTAGAGGACGGAGGTGAAACAGGAGGTGATGAACAAGGGGAAGAAAAGGAAATAGGGACTGGGGAAAGTGAAAAGCTAGGATCGGGGGAGGGTCTTAGTTTATCTCTCTTAGTTTCTCTTCCTCTCGTCTCTTTTCGTCTCTCGTCTGTCTCTTAGTTTCTCATTTCTCTCTCACTCTATCTGTCATCTCTCTTAGCTCTTAATTTCTCTTCCTCTCGTGTCTTCGTCTCTCGTTTGTCTCTTAGTTTCTCATTTCTCTCTCACTCTATCGGTATGCATCTATCTATCTCTCCTAGCTCTTACTTTCTCTCTCTTAATTTCTCTTCCTCTTGTTTCTCTTCGTCTCCTACTCAAGTTCCTGATTCGTACGTTAAGGACAGTGAGTGGCAGGTTGCTGTTTACCAGTTTGCAAAGTTTACCAGAAGCATTCCGTTGTATTCCTATTATTTTTATTTTTATTTTTGTGGTCTATTTGCATTATTTGATTGTCCAAAATACGTTCCTCTGTTGTATCAGCTAATTCATTATCAGTCCAAATTTTTCTTATTTCTTATTTTCATCTCTTATTTTGTTTGTGTCTGTCTATCTGTGTCTCTGCCTGTCTGTTTGTGTCTCTGTCTGTCTGTCTGTGTCTCTGCCTGTGTCTGTGTCTGTCTATCTGTCTGTTTGTCTGTTTGTCTGTCTGTCTGTCTGTCTGTCTGTTTGTCTCTCTCTCTCTCTCTCTCTCTCTCTCTCTCTCTCTCTCTCTCTCTCTCTCTCTCTCTCTCTCTCTCTCTCTCTCTTTTGTGGTGAATTATATAGTTTGGATTATACTCGCTGCTATTCAATGCTTCAAATATATATAAAAAATGTATTTCACCCACACGATTTCTCCCTCAGGTGGAATTTTTCTATATGGTTTTTATGATTATTTTCAGTCGTCTTTATTGCAGTAGTTTTGTTGGCGTGAAAAACCCAAGCGTGTGTGTGTGGGATGGGGTGCCTGTGTGTGTGTGTGTGTGTGTGTGTGTGTGTGTGTGTGTGTGTTCCGACCTATAAAGATATTCGAACCTCTATTCACTTCGGCTCAGAATCTGCAGTCAAACCTTTTTCCTGCTCGTTCAAGACCTCTGATGAAGTTCGTGCTGGGAGGCATTTCGGTGTTGTCGGGGTGGGTGGGAAGGAGAGGGAGTGTATTGTGGGGTGATTGTGGGGCTGTGGGGGGTAGCGGTGAAAGGAGCTGCGTCGTTGGGAGAGAATTGAAAGGAAGGAAGGAAGGGAGGAAGAAGAGAACCAGCAAGATAATTGGTATGAAAAATTGAAAAGAACAAGAGGGGGAAGAGAAATATCAAGGAATAAAGAATTGAAATTGTACTAGGAGGAGGAGGAGGAAAAGGAGGAGGAGGAGGACTAGGAGGAGGAAGAGGAGAGACCGATTAAAACATGAAAAAGAAGTAACACATTGAATACAGAAATTAGTATCATGCAGACTTTTCCGCGCGGTTTTAGATTTGTATTAAAGAAAACATACATAAACACGTCTTTTAACATTATAACCTACTTTGAATTAGCTATAGATTAATATTTCCTATGTGTTGTTTAGATTCATTATTTTTTTTTTTTTTTACTTCTTTTCAGGTAGGCCACATGACGCTGCCCTTACAACTTCAACTTCTGGAATGGTATGTACTTGTTGTTGTTGTTGTTGTTGTTGTTGTTGTTGTTGTTGTTGTTGTTGTTGTTGTTGTTGTTGTTGTTGTTGTTGTTGTTGTTGTTGTTGTTGTTGTTGTTGTTGTTGTTGTTGTGTTGTCACTGGTTACCCTTCTATTTTTATCGTATATGTGTGTTTTCGTGTTCAAACCATTCCTGTAAAGTCTTGTGCCCGTGAAGGCTTAAGTCACACACGTTGGTTGAGAGCACCGGCTGTGAATAGGTCTCTTTTTTTTTTTTTTTTTGCTTTCATATCCTTGACGGCTTTTCCTGCGGGCCCGTTTGTGTTTGACCGCTTTTTTCATTCTCTTCGCTTGTCCTTCGTTACCTGTCCGTCTTTTTCTCCTGCAGACTTCCTCTCGCACAACCCATCCATCATATCTTTGGTCTTTCTCTTCTCACGCTCTCTACCTCCACGTTCATCGCTCTCCTTCGTGTCCTTCTCCTATCTCCTCATTGCATATTCGCACCAATTTAGTCCAGCGCCACTTTTTTTGTCGTTCCTTGCCCCTGCAGATCATCTCTCCTCTACCTCCACTTTCATCGCTCTCCTTCACGTCCTTCTCCTATCTCCTCATTGCATGTTCGCACTAGTTTAGTCCAGCGCCACTTTTTGTCGTTCCTTGCCCCTGCAGATCATCTCTCTTCTTCTCTCTCTTCTCATGTCCTCTTTCTCCACGTCCATCACTCTTCTACACGTCCTTCTCCCATCTCCATAGTCCACGTGAGCACCAGTTTATTCCTGTGCTTCGTTTCCCGTCGTTCCTTTCCCGCGTAGATCTTCTCCCACACTGTCAATCCATCATATCTTTCGTCTATCTCTTCTCATGTCCTCTACCTCCACGTCCATCACTCTTCTACACGTTCTTCTCCCATCTCCTTGATCTATGTTAGCATCGGTTTAATGCTGTGCCTTGCTACCCGTCGTTCCCTTCTTCTGTAGATCTTCTTTCACACAAGCACTCCATCTTATCCTTGGCCTTCATTTCCTACTCTCCACCTTAATACGTATCACTGTCTAACCAACATTCTCTTCTCTTCATCTTCCTTTACTGCATCTGTGTTAGCACCGGTTTAATCCTCTACCTTGCTACCCGACGTTCCCTTCTTCTGTAAATCTTCTCTCACACAATCAGTCCATCTTCTCCTTGGCCTTCATTTTCTACTCTCCACTTTAATACGTGTCACTGTCTAACCAATATTCGCTTCATCTTCCTTTACTGCATCTTTATACTGATTTCGCCACTGGCTCCGTGTGTGTGTGTGCCGTACCGTCAACAGTTTGTATCAAGCAGCAACAACTCGCTTCGTTTGACTCCTCTTCCCCGAATTGGCGATGATTTATTACCGGCGCTCAGAGTCACGCCCAAAGGCTGGTGAGGAGCAAACAAGGTGCAGCGAACCATTTGTCTTGCTCGACTGGTCTCTGCACGGCGCCTCACTACATAATGCTGCGACGGTGAAAGATTCCTCGAGTATATGTTTGGGTCTCTTTCCTCCCCCTGGCGAGTGGGTGACAAGTTGGAACAAGCACTAAGGGAAAACAAAGTCTCGTATAATCGTTGGAAAGCTTCTCAAGTAATCTGGCGAGTGGGTGACAAGGGGGAACAAGCACTAAGGGAGAACAATGAGTCGTATAATCGTTGGAAAGCTTCTTAAGTAATCAGCAAGTTACTTCAGATCCCGTGTTTAACCTCCGGAAGCTGGGTGAGAAATGAGGAGCAGGAAGACAGAGGGACCAGAGCGTCATTAGCCGTGCATGACCTAGACTCTTGCATGGCTTCTCGTTGCATAATTTAGTAACTTTGGAATACTTCTCGTGTTGACGGTTGGCCACTATTCCTCCCGTGGCTAACTTTTGACATGTGAGTGACAAGGGAGAATGCGGGGAACAGCGACAGAGAAAGAACAGTGAATTATATATTTTGTTTGCATGTTAGTTGTTCGTTAGAAATTGAGTAACTTTAGAGAGCTTTTCAATTTAAATGTATTGGGTGCTTTAACTGTGGCAAGTGCATGGAAGGAACAACAGGAACATTTACTGAGAATATAGATAATCATGAATCACGCTTAATTAGACTCTTGCATGGCGTTCTCTTAACCCCTTGACCGCGGATTTCCCACAAGAAGATATCACCAAGCTACAGGAATGGAACAAAAAGTGGCTGCTACAATTCAATGAGGAAAAATGCAAAGTCCTGCACCTTGGGAGAGAATATCCAGCATACCAATACCACATGAAAAACACTCCACTATCCACCACAGAAGCAGAGAAAGACCTGGGAGTATATGTTACCATGCTACCAGTGAAAGCCGAATCTGTACTAATCGCAGCGGACGGGTTAAAGATACTAGTAATGGTGGAGGCTTCTCGAGCGAACACTTTGTACGATCCGAAATTGATCCTCTCTTATTGGTCTCCTGTTCTATTTATTTACAGGAGCAGCGCATTGCGGACTTCTTTTTTTTTTACCTCCAGCTGCTTCCTCTATTGTAAAAATCACTGTCCTCCCAATGGTAACCTGTGGAAAGCGGGCAACATTGCAGGAAACGAGAGGAACAAGAACTCATAGATTGTAGAGTATCCATGTGTTAATATTAAGCGACGCGTACGCTGGAAGTTTTTTCGAGTCAACAGTCTGGTATTTTTCATTCTTTCTCTTGGTTAGTGATCAGTAGGGAAAGGAACATGAAGAACAAGAACAAAGTGAACAGAGAATCGTGAATCGTGTCAGACTATATTTCCACACGACGTTGCGGCGCATGATTCACTTTGGTAAGAATCTTGGCCAAATAGTTTTAATACTTTTTTCCTATACTTTGACAAATGGCTGACAAGGGAAGGAATTGGAGAGAGAGAGAGAGAGAGAGAGAGGGGGGGGGGGCAGACAGGCCTCTCCCCCCACACACACACTTGCATAATCTATCGACCTGTACATTGGAAAGCTTCTATAGTGTTCTCTCTCTCATGCTTTATCTTCCACCTACGTTTAACAATGAAATGGGTCAGAAATAATATTAGTGTCTTGTGGATGTGGATTGAGGGTAGGCACGGGAGCTGGTTGATGAAAGGAGGGTGAGAAACGGCTGCTGGGAGCTTTGTTATGTATCACCTCACTAGGGAATGGCAAGGGAGGGAAAGGGTCAGAGGTTCGGGTCGGCATTCCTAGACGCTACCAACTCTCACATCAACTATTTCCAAAGGTCAAAAAGAAGATCGATTGGATTATAATGAGCTTTTTTTTAAGTTCATGGTAGAGAGGAAAGGTCAAACTAACACCATGGTAAAAAAAACCTACCCCTGGAAAGGCCCACAACTGCTACGAAAGCCTGCAGGTCATATGTGCGTTCTTGGGCGACGAAATGTTCATTTATTTGGGGACGCGATAGGAAGCCACAAATTGACGAGGTCTTGGAAGTATTGCTGATCAACGCTGCGAGGCTACAAGGGACGGACCAGCCAAAGGTTAGGTAGAGGTCAGAATAGGGAAAGGCAGGCAGAGGAAAGGCTGAGGTGAGGACGGAGTAATGAAGTCTGAGTGGTATTATGGATCGGCGCCGAAGGTTTACAAGGGAAGGAACAGAGAGAGGTTAGACAAAGGACAGAATAGGCAAAGACAGGTTGAGGAAAGGCCATAATGAAACATGGACTATTGCGGAAACAGTCACTAGGTTAGGTTAGTTAGCTTAAGTGGTTTCAGGACGAGCGTAGGAAAGACACAAGTGGAAGGAAAAACAACTCGGGTAGACCAGCGCGAATATACAGCCGGAGTCACTGGGTCCTCTGAGCAGGCCATTCGGGGAAGAAAAATTTACTGATACGGACTCGACCCTCGTTTGACTTTCCAATACGAGGAGTCCGTCGAGGCGGAAAACTGGCCGGGAAGGGAAGAGAGTTCTCGTTCTTTTTTTCTGGGCCGATATTGTTCGACGCGCGTCACCACTCCTGGTGCGACGAACGTGGCGTAACAGCACCTCTTTTTTTTTTTTCTTTTAATGGATAGTCAGGCCAGTTAGGTGAAAAGAAATTGTATATGTGTGGTGGCAATGGGCCGTATTACAAGTCAAACCCGGGAAGTTTCGGGTCCCTACAGAGTTATTCATCCCGAACTCTGTAGGGACCCGAATTTTCTGGGATTGGACTTATAGTACGGCCCCTAAACCGACCGTTGCAGGGACCCGAAACTTCTCGGGTTTGACTTGTAATATGGCCCATTAATATGTCAGATTTTTAGTAGGAAGCAAGGCAAACAGTAAAACGATCACTTATATCAAACCGGAATATTACAACACCTCACTTTGCCTGTGCGTGATGGTGACAGCCTTGCGCCGCGAAAGCATCACACGTCACCAAACATTGTGTGTGTTATATATACTGGGGCCAAGTCACATGCATAGAAAATATACAATGTTTTTTTTCATACATGAAAGCAATAATTATACTGAAGTTGATAAAAAAATACATATTCTGTACATAATAAAAAAAAATAAAGTTGTTTGTGACTTGGAAACCTTTCATTGTGTTGGTCATGATGTGTCGTATTTTCAACGGATAAGCTGATCATTATGGAGCTGCTTGTTGTTTCACATGTACATTACGTAGCAGCCGCTCACTTTCGTTATTAGTAAAGAATTACCAAATGATATGTTTATGAGAATTATGAACCACATTCTTATTCTTCTGACTGTGTAATCTTTTTTTAAACTTATATATTTCTCTTTTATATTTCTCTTTTATACTATGGCAAGCACAAGACAAATTCTCTGTAAGAGCAATAAATTATTATTATTATTATTATTATTATTATTATTATTATTATTATTATTATTATTATTATTATTATTATTATTATTATTATTATTATTATTATTATTATTATTATTATTATTATTATTATTATTTTTATTCTTGGGTGTGCAGTCGGCCTGTCTCGTCCCAGGCAAGTGGACGCCCCAGCCTCGCGTCTCCACGTGTCCTGCGTTGTAGGGCTGGCGGCAGGAAAGACAAGCAACCATACAAAAATGTTCCCCTTTTCCTGGTGTACGCTTTCCGCTATTAGGAGAACAAGGCCAACACGTGCAGCGACGCGTGGAACATTTACACACGGTAGGAGCAAGTCAGACAGTTATCTCGGATTGCAGTTACAACATACGGACTAAATAATAAGCACATTTTCGTGAAACTCGTTAAAGAAAATTGGTTGTGTGCACAGATTGGTTCCTTCGGCCACTGAGCACATGAAGTGTCAGATTTAATTTTTAGATAAAGTCGCTCCGTGCAGTGGGAGAGGGAGGGGGAATGTAAGGGAAGTGTGATGTGTTGTTCAATTTGTGTTAAATCAGAAACCTTGGAGCTTAGGAGGAGCGAGGGTGGATACGTGTCTGTAGAGTTATGTTCCTTGAAGCACACCCAAGCACAGTCGTGCGTGCCCGACCTTTCCCTGCACTGCCTAACGCTCCTCTGTGTTAAATGTCTATAAAAGACGTCCATACCATCGCCCGGCCGTTTTGTTTTGAAGATGCCTCAACGCTGATTTGATTTTATCACTAACGATTTCTTATGATTATTTATCCTTGCATTACGAAGGCATGCTGTTTTCATGCTTGTGTGTTTGTATTTGTGTGTATATACATTTACGTGTTCAGATGGACTTATGTGTGTATGCGTATAAATTTGTTTGTGTGTGTTTATACGAATGCCATATATGGGTTATAATGTATTATTAAAAGAATCGTAGAAAGGTTAGCTGTATCCAACCTGACGAGTTGATGCTAATATAGATGTCAGTTTGTGTGTATATAATTATGATTTAATATGTTCTTGCGTATGTATATGTATTTATGCATGGCTTGTCATTTATATTCTGATGTTTAACTGCACCACAAGATCACGCGCCATAAATAAATAATCGGACCATAATATTATTCCGCGTGAGGCCAGGCGGACGTAACACCTCACGGTTAAAATAATCATCCCCTCACGCTCCACTCGGCTGTGTGGACGCGATTAATTAATCACTCTGGCATGAACACCTGTGAACCAATAATATTAGCGGAGTGTTGCGCCAAAGGCCTTTTGACGAATGTTTTGCGAGCAGCTGTTCTGCTGCTTGTGCAGCGGAATGGGTATTTGCTCCAATTGATACGCACCGTTCCAATTCGTACTCATAACGGAAAACAAAGAAAATATTGTCGCAGCCAGCTGCTGAAGCTGCAGTGACCTGACCAGTCCAGGTTTACGCCTGGTAAGTCAATGAATGACCGTATCCCAGCGTTTCACGTACTGGTGGGGCGCCGACTTGAGTCTCGACTAGGGATGCTGGCAGTCTATGTCGATTTCAAGAAGAGGTTTGATTCAGTGCCTCGCGAGGCACTCTGGGATCTCGGGCTATTGCGATGGATTCTCTCAAGGACCGTTGGTCTATTAATTGGCCTGTATATTTTGGGACTGAGAGTTCTGAGAAGTGTGTGTGTGTGTGGGGGGGGGGGGAAGGTACGTGTCCAGCTTTAAGGTACGTGTCCAGCTCCTTTAAGGTACGTGTCCAGCTTCTTTAAGGTACGTGTCCAGCTCCTTTAAGGTACGTGTCCAGCTTCTTTAAGGTACGTGTCCAGCTCCTTTAAGGTACGTGTCCAGCTTCTTTAAGGTACGTGTCCAGCTTCTTTAAGGTACGTGTCCAGCTCCTTTAAGGTACGTGTCCAGCTTCTTTAAGATACGTGTCCAGCTCCTTTAAGGTACGTGTCCAGCTTCTTTAAGGTACGTGTCCAGCTTCTTTCACGTACGTGTCCAGCTCCTTTAAGGTACGTGTCCAGCTCCTTTAAGGTACGTGTCCAGCTTCTTTAAGGTACGTGTCCAGCTTCTTTAAGGTACGTGTCCAGCTTCTTTAAGGTACGTGTCCAGCTTCTTTAAGGTACGTGTCCAGCTTCTTTAAGGTACGTGTCCAGCTTCTTTAAGGTACGTGTCCAGCTTCTTTAAGGTACGTGTCCAGCTTCTTTAAGGTACGTGTCCAGCTTCTTTAAGGTACGTGTCCAGCTTCTTTAAGGTACGTGTCCAGCTTCTTTAAGGTACGTGTCCAGCTCCTTTAAGGTACGTGTCCAGCTTCTTTAAGGTACGTGTCCAGCTTCTTTAAGGTACGTGTCCAGCTTCTTTAAGGTACGTGTCCAGCTCCTTTAAGGTACGTGTCCAGCTTCTTTCCCACGGACGCGAGAATGAAGCAGGGCTGTGTCCATGCCCCTTCGCTTTTCAACACGTGTATGGACTGGGTCCTAATCAGAGTTGTGGATCAGTCATTGTGGATCAACTATTCGTAATACCAGGGTCACTGACCTTGTATTTGCCGATTATGCAGTAAAGCTTGCGGAGTCGCTGGAGGGTCTGGTGATGGCTCTCGAGGCACTGCAAGAGGAGACGAAGCCCTTGGGACTCTAGTCCTCTTTGGTCAAGACCAAGGTACAGGTGTTTGGAGGCTTGCTTAATTAAACAGTGCAGTCTATTCATGCGTGTGCCAAGGACATTGATATCTTGGAAAATTTGGCAAACTTTGGTAGCATAGTTCAGAACAACGGCGGGCCTCGTCAGGAAGTCTTACGCGGATTGGCTTGGCCCACGGTGTTATGGACTCGCTCTGCACGAGTATATGGGGTTGCCGATGCCTGTGCATAAAAGAAAACAAAGATCCAGGTCTTCAAGTCGCTTGTGCTACCTGTCTTACTGTATGGCTGTAAAACAAGGACACTGAATAGTGACTGGAGATGCGGATTGATGCCTTTGGTAATAAGTGTCCATGCAGAATCCTAATATCGCTGGAATGACTCTGTTAAACCGGCGATTATTCCGTGAAAGTGATTCCAGGTCTATTACCTGCATAGCCCATGAGCACCATCTTTGGCTATACGGGCATGTGGCACGCTACCCAGAAGCCGACCTGCTCATCGGGTTGTTTCTATAAGAGGCAATCCGTCCTTCTATAAGACACCATAAGGAAGAGGGCCTGCACGGAGACTCCCCGCCGGGTTTGGCATCGTGGGTGGGAGAGACGCTGCGCCACAGTCGTTTGCCACTATTGATTAATTGGTTGTATTGTATTTTTTTCCTTCCGACAAATTAATTTCATGAAGGAATATCAAAATATTCTTCGAGTAAGCCTTGATAACCACACTTCCCATCATTATCTTGAATGGAGCAAGATTGTCATGATCATGCTTAGCTCAGCCCTTTTTCTGTCTGTTCAAACGTAAAAAAAAGCTTCTTGGGTATTTACTATTAACTCTATTACCGAGCCTTTCGTGCTGAGTAAGGGAAAGTGACGCGGGGGGCGGAAGGTAAATGGAAAGAGAGGAAGCTACGTAACGACTGAATGTTCTTGATTATGCAGGAATATTTTTCTTTGCAGAAGTAGATTTTGTTTCGTAGTATAAACGTCATTACGGATTTATTTCTGCTGAGTAAGTGCAAGTGAGCAGAATGGCGGGAGGTGAATGGGAAAAAAGGGGAACCTTAAGAGAAAAACGATTATCCTTGGTTATGTTATTAGAGAATATTTGAGCCGTGCCATTGTAGATACTAATAAGGCACGTACTATAAACTGTTACTGATCCATTCTTGCTGGTTAATGCAAAGTTTGGGGAATAAAAGAATGTACCTGTGTAGAAAGTAAGCAATATAATACACACACACACACACACACACACACACACACACACACACACACACACACACACACACACACACACACACACACATAAAGAGCTTTCCGTTTTATTCTATTTCTTCTTTTACCTTTATTCTTATCTTCCTTGCCTAAGCCGCTCCCGAGGCCTAATTGGAGCTCGCGGTGAAGATGGTTCGGGTGTCGATACAAAGGGGGCGAGGGAGGTCTTTTGGCCGCGTTGTTCTGACAAATTCAATACCACCTTTTTTTTTTGTATTTTGTTATCTTTAGTTTTATAGGCCTGTGTGTGTGTGTGTGTGTGTGTGTGTGTGTGTGTGTGTGTGTGTGTGTGTGTGTGTATACTATATTTTTTCTTCCGAATTCACTCTGCCTTCTACGGGTGATGCAGGGAAGGCAACCAGCGGTGTTTTAGCAACTTTATCGCAATGAACGTCTCTGTATTAGTTATATAACTGTTTGATTTTAGTCACGTGTGCTTCACGGAGTTTCCTCTTCAAACTACAATGTAAACACGAAAAAGTGTAAATATCTATACTTAGTACATCCATGGTGAAGTGATTAGCACGCCTAGTTGCGACACCGTGGGCCTCGTTTGGAATCCTAGCCCGTCTTTTTGTCCTCTCATTTGGGCTGGTCGACAAATGGGTACCTGGGGAAACCTGGATCTCACACCGGCTCTGTCTGTTTGTGGTTATTTCCCACCACAGGCTCAAGGGCCAGTGTGACATATATGAACATTGACGCAATGCGCAGCTTTCACGTATGCTCCCAGCTTTACCTGTACTAATTTGAGGAATACTTTATTGCATGATTTTTTCTTAATTAAGAAAGTAAAATGGCTTTAGCAGCAGCATTTTTGCTTGCAAAGTTCTGATTCTCTCTCTCTCTCTCTCTCTCTCTCTCTCTCTCTCTCTCTCTCTCTCTCTCTCTCGCTATCTCTCTCTCTCTCTCTCTCTCTCTCTCTCTCTCTCTCTCTCTCTCTCTCTCTCTCTCTCTCTCTCTCTCTCTCTCTCTCTCTCTCTCTCTCTCTCTCTCTCTCTCTCTCTCTCTCTCTCTCTCTCTATATATATATATATATATATATATATATATATATATATATATATATATATATATATATATATATATATATATATATATATATATATATATATATATATATATATATATATATATTTGCCGTATTGGGATAGTAGTCAAAATCAAAATAATTGTCAATACCTCTTTCCTGCCTAAGAGATGAATCCTACTAACACCGCGGCCTCACAACACAAGTTTTATACTGAAATTTATTACTATGATATCCAATTTCCTTATCAGGAAGCATCCAGTATGTTTATTTTTTCAATCCCCTCCGTGATAAACTCAGGAACAGCGTTTTTGCATTTTTTTTTATCCCCGATGACCAAAGCACGATCTTTTCAGTAAAGGATTATAAAGACACCTCTGGAACTGAACCTACATTTTTTTTACAGCAAAGGAGACAGTTCAAGGGCATGAAAAAAAAAGACAATAATGAAAAAAAAATCCCGCTACTCACTTCTCCTAAAAAGAGTGCAGTGGAGTGCCCGAAAGAGAGGTCAATTTCGGAAGGAGAGCTGTCCTGATACTCTCCTCTTGTAAGAGTTCAAGTCGTAGGCAGGAGGAAATACAGATGAAGGAAGATTGTTCCAGAGTTTACCAGCGTGAGGGATGAAAGAGTGAAGATGCTGGTTAATTCTTGCATAAGGAGTTTGGACAGTATAGGAATGAGCATGAGTAGAAAGTCGTGTGTGGCAAGCCCACGGGAGGGGAGGAGGCATGCAGTTAGGAAGTTTAGAAGAACAGTCAGCGTGAAAATATCGATAGAAGATAGAAAGAAAGGTAACATGGCGGCGGAATTTAAGAGGTAGAAGACTATCAGCAAGAGGAGGAGAGCTGATGAGACGAAGAGCCTTAGACTTCACTCTGCCCAGAAGAGCTGTGTGAGTGGAGCCCCCCACACGTGAGAGGCATATTACGTACATATTCTCGTTTCGGCTTCGGTCACATGCGCAGCAGCACTAGGTTGTGAACAACTTATATTTTGTTCTGCCCTTGCACTTTGCTCTACTGTATAAAGAAAAGTCAATAAACGAGGTGTGCTCCGTTTTCTCCCAGTGGGCAGAGGGAAGGGGGAACATGGAGGAACTTTTTATTTATTCACAGGTTGGGCTTGACCCTCTCCCTGGTGCATGGCTCTGGCTGCTCGGTGCGACACAGAGGGACGGGAAGCCAAATTAATCTATATCTACCGTGCGCTGCACTATAAGGAAGATCTAGAATATTAGCGGCGTCTTCTTGGGGCATATATTCCTTCCGGAACCCGTGAGAACGGGAGAGAAACATCGCGGCGGCTATTTAAGAGTGATGGCGCGATCAGTTCCTCGCCGTGGGTCTTCATTTTTCATCGCCGAATGCTAGTTCACCTTGGGGAAAGAGGAGGAGGAGGAGGAGGAGGAAGAGGAGGAGGAGGAAATGATTTGGGGGAATGGAATTGACTCAGCAATCACATAGTGAGTGCAGGAACGATAGCTTGTTTTAAGAATAGACTGGATAGCTACATGGACGAGGCTGACAAGTGGTAGTGGGGGGGAATCTGGAGCTGCCGTGTGTAGGCCATCAGGCCTCTTGCAGTCTCCCTATGTTCTTATGTTCTTATGACGACAGGGAAGAAAATGAATTGGAAAAGGAAAACGAGGACGACGACAGCGAAGAAGAAGAAAAGGAAGAAGAAGAAGAAGACAAAGAAAACAACAAGAACAAGAATAAGAATAAGGAAAAGAAGAAAATAAATGAAGGAAAAGAAGCAGAATCAAACTGAAGAATAAAAAAAAAAATAGTAACACGGAAAAAAAGAAAATATAAGATTAACAATGCCAAGAAGAAAAAGAAGACAATAAGGAGGAGGAGAAGAAGCAAGAAGCAACATCCCGGCCCGCGCCACCGTTGCGGGGCGGCGAGGGTCCGGGCCGCTGGGAGCAAGACAAACAGGGCGCTGCATGCACACGGTGTCTTCGCCGCGCCATGCATCACGCCGGGAAGGAGCCGCGTGTAGGGTTGTATGTTGGCATTTACTCCCCGCTGAGTAACGAGCAATATTCTCATGCAGGCGAGGCAGGCGGTCCCCTCAGACGCTTTCCTTAAGACGAATGGACTCTTAAAGGGCTTCTCGGCCACCTCTTTGGATTCTTTTTAGGAGCAGCGAGTAGCGGGATTTTTTTTATTATTATTGTTTCCTTGTTGTTGTGCCCTTGAGCTGTCTCCTTTGCTGTAAAAAAAAGTAGGTATTCGCAAACGCTTTCGGGTCTTGCATCAACTATTTCCAAAGATCAAAAAGGAGATTAATCAGCTTCTCACAAGTGTTGTCTCACCCGCATGGTACAGAAGAATGGTCAAACTGCCTCCAGGGTCATGAAACTATCGCCTGGAAATGCCCCAAACCCCTAAGAAAGCCTTGTCAAATGTGTATGCTTGGACGCCGGAATCAAATGTGTGTGCTTGGACGCAGAATAGCTTACGAATACAACCATAAATCATTCTTCTCCTCTCTTCCCTCCTATCCCTTCAGCCTCTCGTGCATCAGCGTTCGATAGTTATGTGAAGGTTTCTCTTTGGGCGTTTTCCTGAAGACTTGTCGACTCGAAGGGGCAAAATCTTACGTCACTTCATTTTAACTCCTGTACGTCCGGCCACTTGTTCAATATTTCTTTTTGTCACGATTTCTCTGCAGCCGTTTCCTCCAGACGTGTTTATTGTAGGGGAAGGGTCACGATTTCTCTGTAGCCGTTTCCTCCAGACGTGTTTATTGTAGGGGAAGGGATTACGTGGCCCACCCCAGCCCTTTCTTCCCTACGTTTCTTCAGCCTCTGTAGTGTCAGCGTTTTATAGTTTGTTGCCCATTACAGAATTTTGCTTCAGTTGTATTTCTGTAGATGTACTAGCAGAAAAGGAAAGACATTTTATGCTTATAGTAACTTTCCTTCCCTTCCCTTCCCTGTAGTACACACATATACATACACAAACACACACACCCTCACTGACATACGCACACACACACACACACACACACACACACACACACACACTAGTAAGACTCTCTCTCTCTCTCTCTCTCTCTCTCTCTCTCTCTCTCTCTCTCTCTCTCTCTCTCTCTCTCTCTCTCTCTCTCTCTCTCTCTCTCTCTCTCTCTCTCTCTCTCTCTCTCTCTCTCTCTCTCACAAATTATTTCCCTCTTAAGAACTTCCTTACCTTCATCTGACCCTCCCTCCACCCCCCTCTCCTCCGTCCCTTAAGCCATCATGTCACTTAGCATTCCCCTCTTCATAAAGCCTCGCCCCTCATCCCCGCTGCTCCCCTCCTTCGCCTCGCTTGTCATACCCAAAGGCCTTACCCTTATTGGAGCATCCCTCACACTCCCCTCCTCATGTACTCTCCCTCATCATTGCTACTAAATACTCTCCGCCTTCGCCTATTGCTCATACCCAAGAACCTCACAGTCTCCGCTCCTTCCGCCGCCTCCTTCCTCCATCTTCTTCCCCTCTTTGTAAATCCCTGCTGCCTCCCCTCATCCTGCTGCCACCCTTCACCTTCCCGTTTTCCATCATCCCCATAGGCCTCCCCCCCCCTTTTTTAACGTTCGGCCCGTAGCACCGGTAGGCTGTTTTAATTAGCCCTGTTGGTTGATCCCAGCCCGTGGCATTTTTGCTAGGCTCATACTGCCCTCCGCAGCTACACTTTATACTCTTGAGAGTTTTGCTCGGGCGTGGGTTGATAGGTGGTCGTCGGAACAACATGTAGGTTATCTTTGGCCACTCGGATATGACTGAAAATTGTCAGGATATATCGGCTGGCGGAATCTTTAGCGTCCAGAGCACCGCGTCCGTTCTCTAACCACTCTGCTATGGCCTCTCCGATACGACTGTCACTTTCCTCTCCTTTTCACTCTGCTATGGCCTCTCCGATACGACTGTCACTTTCCTCTCCTTTTCACTCTGCTATGGCCTCTCCGATACGACTGTCACTTTCCTCTCCTTTTCACTCTGCTATGGCCTCTCCCATACGACTGTCACTTTCCTCACCTTTTCACTCTGCTATGGCCTCTCCCATACGACTGTCACTTTCCTCACCTTTTCACTCTGCTATGGCCTCTCCCATACGACTGTCACTTTCCTCACCTTTTCACTGAAACGACTGTCACTTTCCTCACCTTTTCACTCTGCTATGGCCTCTCCCATACGACTGTCACTTTCCTCACCTTTTCACTCTGCTATGGCCTCTCCGATACGACTGTCACTTTCCACTCTGCTATGGCCTCTCCCATACGACTGTCACTTTCCTCACCTTTTCACTCTGCTATGGCCTCTCCCATACGACTGTCACTTTCCTCACCTTTTCACTCTGCTATGACCTCTCCGAAACGACTGTCACTTTCCTCTCCTTTTCACTCTGCTATGGCCTCTCCCATACGACTGTCACTTTCCTCACCTTTTCACTCTGCTATGGCCTCTCCCATACGACTGTCACTTTCCTCACCTTTTCACTCTGCTATGGCCTCTCCCATACGACTGTCACTTTCCTCACCTTTTCACTCTGCTATGACCTCTCCGAAACGACTGTCACTTTCCTCTCCTTTTCACTCTGCTATGGCCTCTCCCATACGACTGTCACTTTCCTCACCTTTTCACTCTGCTATGGCCTCTCCCATACGACTGTCACTTTCCTCACCTTTTCACTCTGCTATGGCCTCTCCGAAACGACTGTCACTTTCCTCACCTTTTCACTCTGCTATGGCCTCTCCGATACGACTGTCACTTTCCTCACCTTTTCACTCTGCTATGGCCTCTCCGATACGACTGTCACTTTCCTCTCCTTTTCACTCTGCTATGGCCTCTCCGAAACGACTGTCACTTTCCTCTCCTTTTTCCCTTTCCTTCCCCCCTCCTCGTTTCCCTCTTCATAGACCGTCCCTCATCACATCTACCACTCAACTCTTTCCCATCATGCAATAATCAAGCCCAGAGTCCCTCCTCTTGATGAAACATCCCCACCCCCTCCCCTGTCCACCAAAACAGGCAGCAGCGGGCGATTCGGTACAGTCATTCAATTACCTGAACACGTACAGAAAAGTCGATCAGTCCATTTTTTTAGCTCTAAAATAACTCGGGAATCAGAAATATCCGTCAACCCGTTCAAGCAGCATGATGAATTATAGACATCGGCATGCTTTATTTATATGGAACCGAGTCATTCGCCACTGGAACAAGCTTTCATATCTAGTTAATGTAAAAATGATCAAATCCTTCGCAAATCACATTGACTGTCGCTTTTTGCGCCAGGAGTGATCTACACGTGCGTACAGCAAGGCTTTTACTCCATTCTGCAGGTCGCTAACGTGCATGATGAACTGATTACCCGTCACAAAGCAGGCGGCCTTGTAATACGCCAACGTAGCCTCCGTTACCTGGGCTCCTGTGTATACATTTTTTTTCTCCTCCATCCCTCTTCCCCTTACTCTGCTACCACTCCCTCCCTCCTTCCCCTCCAGTGTATCCCTTCGGCCGTCATCTCATTTAGCATTCCCTCCTCCATAAATACTCACCCCTCACTCCTGCTGCTCCCAATTGTCCACTCACCCGCAATACTCAAAGGCCCTCACCCTTTTGATACATATGTCGCCTTTCCCTCCTCCTTCCTTCTCCCCTTCTTCCTTTTGCTCTTCATAACCTTTCTTCCCTCATCCCTGTTATTACTGCTTTCCTTCGTCTTTGCTGTCATTCCCATAAGACCTTTCATTCTTGAAATACCCATGACTACACTTCTTCTCATTCCCCTCCCTTTCCGATCCTCCTTCCCTTCTCTCTCTATACCTCCCATCACCCTTTTTTTCTATGATATATTTAAGCATATCAAAGTGTTTCAAGTGTTTCAAGTGTTTCCCATCACCCTTATTAATGTCCTCCTCTTTTTTTTTTTTTTTTTTTTTTTTACAGCAAGGGCTTAAAAAAATGAAAACAATAATGAAAAAAAAAAAAAAACCCCGCTACTTACTGCCCCTCATTTCCCTTCATCCCCTAATAAAGTCTAAGCTATCATTCATATAAGCCTTCTCATTCTTGAAATACCCATCACTAGCTCTCTCCTTTCCCCCCTTTATTTCTACTCCTTCCTCTCATTATAAAACTTCCAATCACCTTTTTTACTGTTCTTCCCTTTATCCATCATCGCCTAATCTAAATCTTAGCTATCATTTCCATAAGCTTACTCATTCTTGAAATACCCATCACTAGCTCTTTCCTTCTTTCCTCCCTTCCTTTCTACTCCTTCCTATCATTGTAAAACTTCCAATCACTGTTCTTCCCTTTATTCATCATCGCTTAATCCAAATCTTAGCTATCATTCACATAAGCCTTCTCATTCTGAAATCCCCATCACTTCTTCTCCCCCTTCTCCATTCCACCCGGCCCTCTTTCCAGAACCTCCCATCACCCTTATTTCAGTCCTCCTTCCATTTTACCCGTCACCTTCAACGCTCTTTTCTTTCCTAAAACACTCATTATCTCCCCTTTCTCCTTCCCCCTTTCCCTCATGTCCGTTTCATCAGGCCTTTCTCCGTACTTGAAGCATCCTCTACCTCCTCTTCTTCCGCCACCTCCCCCTCCTCACCTCCTCTCCAATTTCTCCCCCTCCTCCTCGTCTCCCCAGTACCCTTGCACTCATCATCTCCCTTTTCTTCCCCCTTTCCCTCATGTCCATTTCATCAGACCTTTCTCCGTACTTGAAGCATCCTATACCACCTCTTCTTCCGCCTCCTACTCCTCCTCACCTTCTCTCCAATTTCTCCTCCTCCTCCTTGTCCTCCCTTACCCTCCTCCTCCTCCTCCTCCACCGTCCTATCTTCCCAACCATCGCCAGCCAAGGGAGGGAAGGTAATTGGTCGCAGAATGGTACTCTTAGTGTCTCGTTGAGTTATCGTCATCAGCCCGAAAGTAGAAAATTATGCCTTTCTGTTTTCCTGTTTTCCTTATTGCAACTGAGGCCTCGGGAGCGCTGCGTCCGGTCCCCCCTGCGTGTGTGTGTGTGTGTGTGTGTGTGTGTGTGCGTGTGGACTAATTATCGAGAAATGGTAACGTGAGGGTGACTGGAATTGCGCTCTTATCTAAGCTTCCTTCTTCTTCCTCTTCCTCCTCCTCCTCCTCCTCCTCCTCCACTGCCTTTCCGTCACTCCACTTGAACTCTTTTCCTTCCCTTCGTCCTCGCTCCTGATTTGTCCCTCCTCTAGTTTTCCCCACTTTTCCTCCTCTCCCTCCTTCCTCTCAGATTCTTTCCTTTGCCTTCCATTCTTCCTGGTCTTTTTTTTCTTATTTTACTTGCTTTTCATTACATTCTTACTTCGTTCACCCATTTTTTTCTTTCTCATTCTTTCTTTCTACCTTTCTTCCTTCATTCCTTCCCTTTTTTTCATCCTTCCTTCCTTCCTTCCTTTTCCTTCAGCTTTATTTTTCTACCTTCCTTCCTTCCTTCCTTCCCTTTTTTTCATCCTTCCTTCTTTCCTTCCTTTTCCTCCATCTTTATTTTTCTACCTTCCTTCCCTCCTTCCTTCCCTTTTTTTCATCCTTCCTTCCTTCCTTCCTTTTCCTCCAGCTTTATTTTTCTACCTTCCTTCCCTCCTTCCTTCCCTTTTTTTCATCCTTCCTTCCTTCCTTCCTTTTCCTCCAGCTTTATTTTTCTACCTTCCTTCCCTCCTTCCTTCCCTTTTTCTTCCTTCCTCCCTTCCTTCCTTTTCCTCCAGCTTTATTTTTCTACCTTCCTTCCCTCCTTCCTTCCCTTTTTTTCATCCTTCCTTCTTTCCTTCCTTTTCCTCCAGCTTTATTTTTCTACCTTCCTTCCTTCCTTCCTTCCTTCCTTCCCTTTTTTTCTTCCTTCCTTCTTTCCTTCCTTTTCCTCCAGCTTTATTTTTCTACCTTCCTTCCCTCCTTCCTTCCCTTTTTTTCATCCTTCCTTCTTTCCTTCCTTTTCCTCCAGCTTTATTTTTCTACCTTCCTTCCTTCCTTCCTTCCCTTTTTTTCTTCCTTCCTTCTTTCCTTCCTTTTCCTCCAGCTTTATTTTTCTACCTTCCTTCCCTCCTTCCTTCCCTTTTTTTTCATCCTTCCTTCTTTCCTTCCTTTTCCTTCAGCTTTATTTTTCTACCTTCCTTCCCTCCTTCCTTCCCTTTTTTTCATCCTTCCTTCTTTCCTTCCTTTTCCTCCAGCTTTATTTTTCTACCTTCCTGCCTTCCTTCCTTCCCTCCTTCCTTCCCTTTTTTTCTTCCTTCTTTCCTTCCATTTCCCCCAGCTTTATTAGTCTCCTTAACTCCCTGCACTTCCTTAAATTACTTCCTTCATAGTTATATTCTGTCCCACTTAATTTCTCTCTGTTTTCACTTCTCTTAAGACTCTAGATTTCCTTCCCCTTTCCTTTCTTCACGCGTTCTTCAATTTTTGCTTTCCTTCTTTCCCGTTTTCTCTTCTTTTTGTACTCCTTTAACTTTCTTTGTTCCATTTCTTTTCTTCGTTTTTACCTTCATTTAAATTTTCTGCATGTCTTCTCCTCCATCTTTGGCCTTCTTTCCTGTTTTGTTTTCTTTTCCTTCGTGTTTTCCTTTACCTTTCTTTTTTGTTCCTCTTAATTTCTTCGTTTTTACCTTGCTTTAGAATTTCTCCTTTTTTTCATCCTTTACCTCCCTTTGTTAATATTTTCCTGTTTTAATTTCTTTTCTTCTTGTTTTCCTTTGGCTTATTTTCTTTTGTTTTTCTTCCTTTGCTTTCTTTTATCAATCTATCTTGTTCCTTTTAATTTCTTAGTTTTTTTTAACTTCCTTAATCATTTCTCCTTTCCTACACCTCCCTTTGTTAATATTTTTCCTGTTTGAATTTTTTTCCTTTGTTTTCCATTACCTTTCTTTCTTGTTCCTCTTAATTTCTTCGTTTTTACCTTCCTTTAGAATTTCTCCTTTCCCTTATCTCCCTTTGCTAATATTTTTCCTGTTTTAATTTCTTTTCTTCTTGTTTTCCTTTTATCTTTCTTGTTCCTCTTAATTTCTCAGCTTTTACCTTCCTTTATCATTTCTCCTTTCCTACACCTCCCTTTGTTAATATTTTTCCTGTTTTCATTTCTTTTTCTTCTTGTTTTCCTTTAACTTTCTCTCTTGTTCCTCTTAATTTCTTCGTTTT
This sequence comes from Eriocheir sinensis, assembly GCF_024679095.1. Lineage (NCBI taxonomy): Eukaryota > Metazoa > Arthropoda > Malacostraca > Decapoda > Varunidae > Eriocheir > Eriocheir sinensis. The sequence continues at coordinate 2,235,602 of NC_066530.1, read as the reverse complement.
TACCTTCCTTTATCATTTCTCCTTCCCTAATCTCCCTTTCTTCATTGGTTACCCTTGATTTGCTTTTCCTCCTCTCCATATTCTTTTTCTTCACGTATTCCTTTAACTTCCTTCCTCATTACCTCCGCCAACGAAGTTGGGAGGAGGTTATATTTTCGGTCCGGTCAGTATGTTTATTTATTTATTTGTTTGTTCGTGAACAGTCTCCTGTGCACAATTTTGCGGATATCTTAACCAATTTTTCAGGGAAGCTTCGTGTCCATCCAGAATAGAATTAATTTTTTTATGTCAAAGGTCAAAGGTCAAGGTCGCACAAAACGTCAGATTGGCCATAACTTCGGTTCTCTTCATCGTAGAGACTTCAGACTTGGTTCATATTTTAGTTCATGGAAAGACGCACCTTGCATGGCCTTGACCTTGACCTTTGACCTTGACCTCGAAAAGTTCGCCTTAGGTCAAAGTTTCCCCCCAAAATTGAATTTCATCAAATTTCGAAACAAATCCTTCCATATCATGCACCTTGCATGGCCTTGACCTTGACCTTTGACTTTGACCTCGAAAAGTTTCCCCAGGGTCAAAGTTTCCCCCCCAAAAAAAAATCATCAAATTTCGAAACAAATGCTTCCATATGACGCATATGATCACAGTTGATGCCCATAGCAATTTTCAGGACGATCTTTTGGCAGAGTTGTGCACTCTCCGAGTGCTATGCGTCTAATTACACTTGGTTTCTTTCTTTTCACTTTCCTTTAGAATTTCTGCTTTCCTTTACCTTCCATTGTTGATGTGTCCTTCATGTTTTGCTTTACTTCCTATTTTTGTTTTATTTATTTTTGTTTTCCTTTAACTTTCTTCCTTTGGGTGACGTGAAGGTGGGTTGACTCGCGCTCTTATCTTCTTCCTCTCCTCCTCCTCCTCCTCCTCCTCCTCCTCCTCTTCCTTCACCACCTGTCACTCAACCCGGATTCCTGGTCCTTATCATCCTTCCTTCTTTTCGTCCTTCTTTCCTTCCTTCTTTCCTTCCTTCCTTCCTTCCTACCTTCCTTCCTTCCCCTCTTATCTTTTTTTTCGTTCCTATCTCAATTCTCTCTCTCTCTCTCTCTCTCTCTCTCTCTCTCTCTCTCTCTCTCTCTCTCTCTCTCTCTCTCTCTCTCTCTCTCTCTCTCTCTCTCTCTCTCTCTCTCTCTCTCTCTCTCTCTCTCTCTCTCTCTCTCTCTCTCTCTCTCTCTCTCTCTCTCTCTCTCTCTCTCTCTCTCTCTCTCTCTCTCTCTCTCTCTCTCTCTCTCTCTCTCAATTTTCTTCATTTTTCCTTCTTAATTTCTTTCTTTCTTTTCTTTCTTTCTTTTGTTTTTTTTCCTGATTTTTTTTTATACTCCTTTCCTTCCTCTTTCTCCAGTTTATTTCATTTCTCACACACACACACACACACACACACACACACACACACACACACACACACACACACACACACACACACACACACACACACACACACTAAAGCATTCATTACCAAGCATGCAACAGTTAACATTCCATTCCCATAAAAGAGCAATACGTTATAGATCTGATGTGATTTTGCCCATAACTTTTAACAACATAATCGGTATAATATGTGCTGCCCTGTGTGTGTGTGTGTGTGTGTGTGTGTGTGTGTGTGTGTGTGTGTCTGTCTGTCTGTCTGTCTGTCTGTGTGTGTGTGTGTGTGTGTGTGTGTGTGTGTGTGTGTGTTTGGTTGCATTGTCTGTATACGAATTTGTTTTCCGGGTGGATTTTTTTTCGTAATTTTTTTTATTCATTTATGTTGTGTTTGGCAAAAATTATACATTCATTAGTTGTATATGGTAATGACAATAATTAACGTTTCTTTGTGTCTATTTTCCCCGGCGCTTTCATTATGGTTACCACAGGAAATTCTGCTCTTTTATAACTAGTTTCCTATAGCCATTATTTGTATTGTTTCCCACCCTCTCGTGACAGACCCTAAATGATGCTTCTGTGATGTCGAGGGTTTAAGAAAAGCTCTCGTCGAACCTATTTTCCGATTGTCTTCTCCTCAAAGGGATTACTGTGTTTCCTCAGCAGACAAGAGAGAGAGAGAGAGAGACGGAGAGAGAGGGAGAGGGAGAGAAGAGGGAGAGGATAGGAAATGCTCATACAGACAAACAGAAGCAAACTCAAAGGAAAGACACACACACACACACACACACACACACACACACACACACACACACACACACACACACACACACACACACACACACACACACACACACACACACACACACACACACACCTCCGGTAGCTCAATCGGCCAGACCGTCGCACTGCAAAGCTTCACGGCCAAACAGGCGGCGGTTCGAGCCCTACTCAGGCCGGATTCTTTCCGTTGACTAGGAGTGGTTACTGTTCCCCCTTGAGCAAGGGGGATGGGGTGTGTGGTGTGTGAGGTCCTGGCAGTACCCAGAGATCGACGATAATGAGCATGGACTTGCTCGTGTCGGGAGATACCTGGTGGCGAAAACGAGTCCAACTCGTGATTAGGCCGTGGTGAATTACACACACACACACACACACACACACACACACACACACACAGACACAGACACACAAACAAACTTCTTACACGTCTCCTTCAAGGACAAAAACTTCCGCGTCGCTAAACTGTCTCTAATTCGTGACTCCCAGCGGCGCCTCATCGCTCGTGGACAAAGACACCAATGAAGAAAGAAAAAGCGAGAGAAAAAAAAAAGAGGTGAAGGGTTGATTGTATTTTACGGAGGATACTTGCTCCTCTTATATCATTAAAACCAGTAGTAGTAGTAGTAGTAGTAGTAGTAGTAGTAGTAGCAGTAGTAGTAGTAGTAGTGTATATAATGAGATAGTTTTGGTACTCTGTGGGTAGGTAAAGGTTAAACATTAATATAAGAAACCCTGTTATTTAGACTATAGTAACAGGAAGGGGACTGCATTATACAAAAAAGGAATGATACTAGAGAGAGGAGGTGATGGAGACAAAGAAAGATGTAAGAAAGAGGTGCTTGTAGGTAAAATGTGTGCTAATTCGTATTGGTTTTTGCAGATTTGGTGGAGTTAATGGAGTGGATGCTTAGTGGCTTTGATGAATGATAGCAGTGGTGGGGTGCAGCCGTCGTAATAGGCAGTAGTGATAGTAGAGGTAGTGATGGAGGGGATAGGAACACGGAGCCAGATCACGTGTCCAAAAATAGCACAAAAAAGGGAGCTACAGAAGGGCAAAAATTCACAGTAGTAGCAGTGGTAATGGAAGCAACACTGTAAACAAAAACAATGAGAGAAATGTATCGGAAAAAAAAATATATAAAGCGGTTGAGCTTCATAATATTAGTGGTAGAGATGGAGCTAGCCGGTGGAGGTGTTAGGTATATTGGTCGAGGTGACAGGTAGTTGAGGAGGTGTTAGGTATAGTTGTTTAGGTGTTTGGCAGTGGTTTAGGTGTTAGGTAGCGGTGGAAGGTCGTGGTATGGGTGTCAGGTAATTGTTTAGGTGTTTGGCAGTGGTTTAGGTGTTAGGGAGTGGCGTGGTCGAGGTGACAGGTAGTGGAGGAGGCGTCAGGTAGTTGTTTAGGTGTTTGGCAGTGGTTTAGGCGTTAGGTAGAGGTGGTAGGTCGTGGTGTGGGTGCAGTGGGCGGCAGCAGTGGTCGTGGCAGTGACGGAGATGCTGGGGACGCCGAGGCAGGTTTTGTGTCCAATAATGAACAGCTCCCCGGGCAGGCACGCTTTTGTTCCCCGGAGTCTCTTACTTGCCTTCACGTTCTCCTTTTTCTGCCTCCTGGAACTCTTACGCACGTTCCTCCTTTACTAACGAGAGTCACCCTTCCTCTGCTTTCTTCCTCGATAGTGATGCTCTCCTTAAAAAGCCTTCTCTTTCTTCTTTTCCTTCTACTTCTCCTTCTTCTATCATTTCATCCACTCCTGTATCTTCTCCCTCATCCAATACTTTCACCCTTTATTTCTCTCCTCTTGCTCCTGTTTCTTCCGTCTCCTCTTTCTCCTTCTACTCCTCGTTGTATCAGTTGTCCTTCTCTTCCTCCTGCTCATTTCTTTGTCCTCGTGCGTTTCTTCTATTATTTTTACTTGCTGTTGATTCTTCTCTACTGCTATTTCTCCTCCTCCTCTCCTTTCTTCTCCTCGTCTTCGTCCACGTCGTCTTCATCATCTCCTTTTTACCTTTTGCCCCTGATTCTTCCCTCTCGCCTCCTCCTCCTCCTCCTCTTCCTCCTCCTCCTCCTCCTCCCGCCCTCGTCACGTCGTAATTATTTGCCTTTCGTTGCGCCCTTCGCTTTGCCCTCCTGTCCCTCACCCTCGGATTCTTGCCGTTAGATCTTTTCCTTCATCCTTCCCCCTCCTCTCATTTCCTCCTCCGCTTCCTCTATCTCTTCCTCCTCTGCCACACCCAACATCTCGTCCTGATTCCTGAGGAGCCTTCACTCCACTTTCCTTTCACGCCCCTCCCCTTCCTATCCTCTTCCACCTCCTTCTCCTCCTCTTCCTAATCTTCCTTCTCTTCCTCCTCCTCCTCTTCCTGCTTCTTGGCGGAAACACGACTCACTTGTGTTCGCAGTGGTTGCCAGAACGTTTTCGCAGCTTCTCCCAGAAAGTGTTTGCCGTTTTGTTTTTACTGAAAATAAAAGAAAAAAAGTTATTTTTTAATGTTTTCACACTGCAAGAATTTTTAAGTATGTGCAGGAGAGAAATAGTATGCAGCAGAAAGAAAGAACATGGGTTGTTTTTTGTTTAAGTAAATGTTTTGTATTTGTTTTACGTGTTGTGACGGTTAAAATTGTAGTGGAAAAATATCATATCACAGAAACAATCGGATGAGGCTGTTTTTGCTTCATCTGTTACACTTATTACATTTTACTCATGTTTTCTTTTTTTCAATTCTAGTTAAAGGAAGAGGACTAAATTTCCTCAAATATAATACTTCATATTACACTTCGTCGGCATCTATATGTATCTTTTTATTATTTTTCATATTTTGACTTTACAAATGATATAAAAATTCCTGATGCCTTGGTTAATTCAGAGAAAACAATAGTCTCTTTTATTATAGCAAAACTTCGTTCGCAAAACTTCGTTCTGGCCGTCAGTCTGCATGTATGTCTGGTTGTCTTTGTCTGTGTCCGTGAATAAAATTTCTCAAAAGGACTGAAATGTAGTCACGGAATACATCTGGCAATGTTCTAAGTGAATGTCTCAAACAGATTATGGTTGGGAAATATCCGATAAAAAGTGACAATGATGACAAATGGGCGACGAAAACTGACTGTCAAAATTACTTTTTGTGGCAAAATGAAACAGCCTGTCATTGCTCTTGAGTCACCACGCCGCGCCGAGAGTGACTGGGAAGGGATCGGTCCTGGCCACGAGTGCGTCCACAGGATGCTGGAGGGGCATGGGAGGCGGCTCGAACCAGACCATGAGAGCTTAATTTCATGCTTCTACCAAGATTGGCGTCAAGGATTCTAGAGTAAGGACAGGCGATCCAATGGTACAGCTTTGATGCCGCTAATGGTGCCCTCTGTCGGCCACCAAGAAAATCAGTATAGAAAACGTGCTCTCACCACTGATCTTTAATGTAATAGAGATCAGTGGCTCTAACCCGAGTGACTTTTTTTTATGGATAGACTTCCAAAAATTGCTTAAAGGCGCTGAGCCCATTAAAACTGCAGCCAGCACATGCTCTTCTGATTGTCTATTTTCTTGGACATGTTGAAATTACCATGCTGGTAATCAATCTTCTGTCGCAGCGTATTCCGCTACTTCATCCACACGGAAATGAATATTATGAAACACCCTTGCTCAACTCCATCTCATGTTAACCAGTTGCTGTCAGGTATGATTTACAGCTTCAACACAGACAAATAATTCAAGAGCTAGATCACTTTAAAAAGCGCTACATCCAAGGTGCAGAGTTTGTGTAACTGCTCAGAGGAGCGGCTTGAAGCGTGCGTGTTTGTGCCGCGAGGTTCATTGAGGGAGTGTCGGCGATGTTCATTCCTGGTGGAAACACTGTTTTTGTTGATTTTCTATGGTAACTTTGTCTACAGTTGTGCATTCTCATGGTGTATAACTCCTACAGAAATTATTTCATTCCCAAGCATTAAACACGAGGCATGAATATTTTTTACTAGTGATATGTTGTACTTTAAAAGTTGCATTCTAACAAACCTGACTTATCAAAATCCTTCGTATAGTTGCAAAAATACAATACTTTGTTTTTTTAATTAATCTGATAACAATAGGCTATACGATCCACAGCTTTTCAAATTAATCATAATTGTTTAGGGAAACTAACTGATCACTTTCTTTTACTACTCGTGTAATAGGAGACAATGAAAGAATAATTGTATTTTATAATATACTCAAATATATTAGCGACACCGAAACACATTCGTGTCTCCCATCCGGACCAAGGTAAATCTTCAGATGTCGCCGTCATAAGCAGGCGCGGCAGCCCTGCTACGCGGCCGTCTTAACTCTGCATGCTTTACAAGGCTTACGAGGCGAGCATACGAAACTAGAAACCAGAAACCCGAGGACTCTCGTGTGAAGTGTAACAACCAGGACAGGAATATATGACTAGAACTCGCAACACACGCGCCTTAGCTTGTGTCACACCTTAAGGAATAAAGGTGAATCGTGCTAGGAAAACACGGAAAAGGATTTCTGAAAATGACAGTGACTTCATTGCACGAAAAAAAGTGTGATGTGTCTCATGAATTTCTCCGCACGTGTTTGTGTTTAAAGTCTGAGTGTCTGTGACGTTATATATCAAAACACTCGTATAAGAAATTAGTGACGACATGATATTTGGTTGCACCAGAATTCATATACATAACAAGAAAGTACAAATTTTCAGTGTAGAAATTTATTTATTCCGTGGCATGAGACCAAACCCCTGTCGATGCAGTGTACAGCCGGGGGAGCAAAGGCTGCTTCCTGAATTTGTATCCCTTCAAATTGCCCCGGCTCGCCTGTGGCCCTGACTCACAGTTCGCGACAATAGTAACACGTTTAGCAAGTGAGATTCAGCACTTTTACTATCGTTCTTTTTTGTCACCTTGTCTTTGGCACTACTCTTTTATCTAATAGGAGCAGCTGTTGCGGACGTCTTGTTTTTAATATTTTGCGTTGAGCCTTTTAACAGTCCCTTGACCAGAACGATACACACACTTCAACTTTCTAATAAAATCTCTCGTAGTTTTCTGTTAATATTAATATGCTCCGGACGCTCTTTTGATAACTAGTGTTCAGCCCTCGGTCTTTCTTATATCATTGTAAGAATTGTATGAGGTTGATGTTTATTTTCCCTTGATACAGTTTTAGACGCTTGAATAATATTGCTAAGTCAACCCACGTTTGCAGCTTTAGATATAAACTTATAATCGGCATTTATTTATCTAATTTATATATGTTTTGTTTTTATTTTTATTTTGCATACCAAGGCCAATTATCTCTGCCTTTTTTTAATTTATGAAGTTATTTTCCTATTTTGATACTTTAAATAGCATTTTTAGACTGTCTTGCAGCGTTTTCTTTTTACTTTTGTAATTTACTTGAATCCATTTTCTATTATTCCGTCTATTCGTTTTCATTTTCTTCTATTTTCTTTTCTTTTTTATTTATCTTTCACACGAGGATCCCCATTTTCCTCCTTTGTTTAGTGCACTTTTTTCCCTCCATTTTTTTAAAATTCTATCGTCTCTTTATCCCATCCTCCCTCAAGAATATTATTTTTCCCCCACACATAAGATAAATAACACACACACACACACACACACACACACACACACACACACACACACGGCCCGATAGCTCAGTGGATAGAGCGTCTGCCTCACAACCAGAAGGACCGGGGTTCGATTCCCCGGCCGGGTGAAGATAAGTTGGGTTTATCTTCTTTCACGTGTAGCCCCTGTTCACCTAGCAGTGTGTAGGTACGCGACGTCAGGCAAGGAGTTGTGACCTCATTGTCGCGGTGTGTTGTGTGTGAGTGGTCTCAGCCCTACCCAAAGATCCAGAGAGACTCGCAGCAGACCAAGAGGTGAATTACACACACACACACACACACTCGACCCATCACTCACGCCTTGACAATACCAGTTCCAAACACGTACCGGGGCCAATAAACATGTAATTATCCACCTGCTCGCCATCACTCGTATAAAAGTGTGATTCTCGTTACGGGGGAGAGCACAGTTTAGGCGCCAAAGTAATTCGTTAATAATGACAATCCTGATGCTTAATTACAATGGGTTTAATTAAGTCCGCTTTCTGAAGGATGGACTATTTGGATGCATATGTACCTTATAACTTATTTGTCTGCATGCTATATGGGAGAATAGAAAAGAAAAGGAAAGGAAAGGAAAGGAAAGGGAAGGGAAGGAAAGGAAAGGAAAGGAAAGGGGGGAAAGAGAAGGGAAGGGAAGGGAAGGGAAGGGAAGGGAAGGGGAAGAAAGGAAAGGGGAGGAAAGGAAAGGAAAGGAAAGGAAAGGAAAGGAAAGGGAAAGGAAGGAAAGGGAAGGGAAGGAAAGGGAAAGGAAGGAAAGGAAAAGGTAGGAAAGGGAAGGGAAGGGAAAGGAAAGGAAGAGAAGGGAAGGAAAGGAAAGGAAAGGAAGAAGAGAGACAAGAGAGAGAGAGAGAGAGAGAGAGAGAGAGAGAGAGAGAGAGAGAACGAACGAACAGGCCGGTGCACGGGGATTTGTGTGAAAATATAGTAGATACCGAACATATTTTGGCCTCAGGAAGCTGGAGGAGGAGATACGAACAGGGAGGAGAAGGAGGAGGAGGAGGAGGAGTGGATATGTGATGGACGTAGGAACTGGAGGTGAAAGGAGAGACTTCCGTGGGACATTTTAGATGGACGGGAGGGAAGGAAGATTATAGAGGAGGAGGAGAAAGAGGAGGGGGTAGGAAGGATTGGAAGGAAGGAGAGGAAAGGGCGGCTGAGGGCGGTGAATGTGGATGAAAGAGGAGGAGGAGGAGGAGGAGGAGGAGTAATGAGAGAGGGAGACCGTGAACGAGGAAGAGGAGAAGGAGATGATGAGGAACGGCGTCTTGGTACCTTTCCTACACATATTTCACAATCTTAGGAGTCTTAGCGCCAGTATGTTGTGAACCCTGAGACTGGAGGCGGTGAAAGAGGAGAAGGAGGAAGAGGAAGAGGAGGAGCAGGAGGAGGGAGTAGAGTAAGAAGAGGAGGTGGTATTGGTGAGTGAAGATACGAACGAGAAAGGAGAGGAGGACGTGAATGAAGTGAATCAGAAGGAATACGAGAAGTTTAGTGAAGGATAAAGAGAAAGAGATCGATGGGTTGGTGGTAGGGTTGGGTAAGAAGGGTCAGCAGGAGAGGGTAACGGGTGAAGAGAAAGATACTGAGATTTTGATGGTTGAGTTAATGAAGGATAAGGAAGGAGAGGATGTAAAGATTGAAGAAAAAAAAAGCGTATATGTATAAACCAAAGATTTTTCGTAAGATACGGTACGTGAAGAGAAGGGAGGAAAATTGGAGTTACTTGTGGGAAATGACAGAAAAAAACATAAGATGAAGAAAAGAGAGAAAAAAAGTTGAAAAAAGGAGAAGAAAATAGAATTGCAAGAGGAGATACAAAATGAGTAATAAGAAGACGAAGAAAAGAAAGAAAAAAAGGTAAAAGGGAAGAAGAAGGAGGAAGTAGAATTGCAAGAGAACGAGATAAAAAAAGAGTTGTTGTGTGTGTGGGGGGTGGAGGGGTTGAGGGAGAGAGAGACTGAGGGAAAGTAGAATAACGAAGGTAAGAAAGGAAAGAAAGAAAAGGTTGAGTGCAAGGAGGAAGACAAAGGGATGTTACTAAGAAAGGAAACACAAGGCAAGGAGGAAGTGTTGCCTGCTGGAAATGAAAGAACAATAGTAATTCGAGGAAGGAGCTGGCAGGAAAATAGGAGGAAGGTGGGAGACGGAGAGAGAAAGACTTGCCAGACACAGGATCGGCCGAGTCCCAAGGCGAACAAGAAATAATAGCTAATTTTTGTCTTTTGTTGCTGTTGTTGTTGCTAATGCTGTGTAGTTTTCCTTGTAGTATACGAGTTTTTTTTAATCTCCACCTGTAGCGCCGGTAGGCTTTCTTCAGGGGTCAGGTGGTCGCCCCAATCCCGTCACGGCGCAGGCAATTTTTTTTATAGTGGCGCCATTTATGCTTGGCTCATGCTGCCCCCCGGAACTCATTCTTGATTCACTGGACGGTTTCTTATAGAGTCCGGGTTGATGGGTGGTCTTCTGGACAGCATGTGGGTAGTCTTAGGCCACTCCGCGGTGACTAAAAAATCCCAGGTGGTAGCGGGCGGATTCAAACCCACGTTGTCCATTGCGTGGTGAATGCGTAAGCCATTTCTGATACGTATTTGAAGCTATACCGTGAAACAATGATTTTTTTTCGTGATTCACGTGAGGTGGTGTTGATAATGGTGGTGATGACGGTGTTAGCGCTGTGTTGTGTGGTGTTTCAGTTATCTCATAAGTAATCCAAACTAATCTTTTCCTCACCACCACCACCACCACCACCACTTACACTTATACCTGGTCATCTAAACTAATATCATCAACATTTCACATTTGCGTCGACATCACCAGAAGTTAAAAGGTAGAAAGCACTTTACCAAAACACTGACCTTACCACCGCTACCATTACTGTTTCCTTTGTAACACGGACACCATAACTTAAACCTGTCCAAGCTGCCAACACCGCCAACACCCACCACCACCACCACCACCGCCACCAACGCAGCCTTTACTAAGTGTCACCGTCCCTTTAACACTAACTAACTTTGACCCTTGTTCCGACACCGCCACCACTTGCCTGGACACACTTCTGCTACATTTATCGTCTCATGTACACGGGTGGGGGCGCACACACACACACACACACACACACACACACACACACACACACACGCAAAGGTTTTCTACGCTTATAATGGTGTACTAGTTAAGTCAGTCTCTCTCTCTCTCTCTCTCTCTCTCTCTCTCTCTCTCTCTCTCTCTCTCTCTCTCTCTCTCTCTCTCTCTCGCGCGCGTCTGGGTATCTCTACACAGATCACGAGAGAGAGAGAGAGAGAGAGAGAGAGAGAGAGAGAGAGGCGTAAGGAAATTGCACTCAAGAGCAACGAAAGAAATGTGAAAAAAATAATGTAAACCTCAATTATTGCTTCTTGAGGTGTGAATTTGTACATTTAGCTATTAGAGCAGGAGAGAAAGAGAGAGAGAGAGAGAGAGAAGGCCCATCTGAGAGGCCACGAGCGAGGTCCATTAGAAGTTCTCTGCTTGCCGGCCTAAAGAAGAAAAAAAAAGAAGCTTGATCTCCATCCCTTTTATCGTCCTCCTTCCTTCATCCTTCCATCCGCTTTTCTACTTCGTCTGTGCGCTTCTTCCTTCCTCCATCTTTGCCATTCCTCCTTTCTCTGTCCGGGTCGTTGTTTTCATTTTGTTTAATTTTTTTCTGAATGTCTTTGCAATTTACTTCATTTTCCATTTTTTTTATCTTCTGTTTCTTTGTTGCTTCCTTCTTATTCGTATTTCTCCTCTATTTTCATTGTGTTTATTTCTGAATTGTCACTTTCGTAATTTTTTTTCTATTCCTCCATTTTTCATTTCTTCCTATGTCATTATTTTCCCTCCTCATTCATATACGTTTCACATTGCACTTTTCCATTTACCACACTCACTCTCCTTGTATTCTCCCTCTCTTCCTTTACACCTTTTTCCACCTGTCTTTCCCTCTGTCTCTTCCCCTTTTTCGTCCCTCCCTTAAACTAATTTCATTTTTGCCCATCATTCACTCCCGATTTCTTTCCCTATCACAACCTCCGTCCCTTGCCTGACACTTTTTTTTCCAACTGTCCTTCCCCATTCGTGCCCTCGCCATCCATACCAATTCTTCCCCTATTCTTTGCACTTGTTCTTCCTCTCTTTTCTCTCTTTTCTCTCTCTCTCTCTCTCTCTCTCTCTCTCTCTCTCTCTCTCTCTCTCTCTCTCTCTCTCTCTCTCTCTCTCTCTCTCTCTCTCTCTCTCTCTCTCTCACGCACAAACACACACACACACACACACACACACACACACACACACACACACACACACACACACACACACACACACACACACACCTTGACATAGTTAGCGATAGTGCAGGGGCAATTAAAGAGACCATTCCATTCCTTCGTGGGCAACAGAGTCCTGACACGTTTCTACCTACCACCTGACACGTGTTACCTGCCTGTACAGATTGCGTGGACACTGGTGGCATAGCTTTTACTCCGTTTTTTCTAATGTTAATAACGGTGATGATAATGGTTGTGGTAATGATGAGGACTATTTTGTATTTTTTGTGATGAGTGATTGCGGTAATGGCGATGCTTTTTTTTTCCTTCTTGTAATGATCAATATTATCATGTGTTCCTCAGCTTCATAGTGCAAAGAAAAGAGTTTACCTACGCTGTAAAATAAGTGCATAAGAAAACCCATGCAAAAACTTACTCGTGAAGTTGAACTCCGACCCATTTAGCGAATTGCAACTTTTAATTTTTTCACATCGACATGCGGGCTGGCCTTGTTTGATTGATTCTTGGAACTGAATTGGATGCCTTCATTTTTAGACGAAGTATGCGCACTTGGAAGTTTTAGGAACAAATTCTTCTGTAAGTCAGACGAATGTTTTATTTTTCTCAAACCAAAACTCGTAGTCCTGAGAAGTCAAAAGCTCGTGTTATCTGTTACAGGATTAGCGTCTTAAAGTCAACATTATTTTACGTATGAATCTTTTTATTATTCTTACTAGCGTTGTGGTTTTATTTCATCGCCTCTTGTCCACTAAAGGAGACATTCGTAAAAAGCTAAACAAATACTGCACTCATTACAATGCCCGTAATATACTGCTGCGATATTTGTTGGTGAACACAAGATACTAAACGTGAATTATTTAATTTTCCTTCAGGCTTCTTAATGTGAATTTTAACTCTGTTCGTATTTGTAGCAACCGGAAAAATCATCGCTTCGTAATCATTATTTAGGTCAGCAGGAAACTTACGGCTGTACTGTTTAAAGGTAAAGGTATACGAAAGCTACAGTACATTGCGTCAACCCTGACAAAAACATGCTCACAAACTGCCAACAGACTCGTCACATTATTTCTTAAACAGCTATCACTCGTTCATTTGCTGTAATTTTATACATTGACCCGCAAGGAATGAATAATCGACATAATAGAAGATGTTCATCAGCAAGTTACAGGTTATTGGTAATGACTGATAAGTAAATGATGAAACTCCTCACTTTGTGCTGTCAGGATGATCGGTTAGAATTATGTGCATCAAGATGTTGCCACGACGACCATTGTTTTGAGTGTCGACGAAACGAGCTATTGATAGAGAGAGAGAGAGAGAGAGAGAGAGAGAGAGAGAGAGAGAGAGAGAGAATGATTATAAAAAAAAAGGTAAGTGGAGGCAAGGAAGAAGAAAGAAAAAAAGCATTGTAAATCGCGTTCTTATAATGGAAGCTTGATGCTACGTGAGAGGCTCAAGTTAATGGTTAGATAATTAGGCTTCCGGCTGAGAGAGGAGGAGCGTGCGAGCTTCCCTCCGCCAAAATGAGCCAGCTAATGGGAAGCAGGAGAGAAAAT
>NC_066530.1:2211912-2214412 GCF_024679095.1 Eriocheir sinensis | reverse complement strand
CCATAATCGTGTGAATTTAGCAGCCACATTATTTTGGGCCGCGTATCGCCTCTGAGTTATATCACAAGTTGGGCAGATGTGTTCCTTTCCGGGGGGTTTATGCAGCTTTTATCTTGTTCGGTGAGCGCATTAAGAAGTGCCTTTGTGTGTTCTTGTTTGTGTGTTGCGTCCATTGTTGTGTTGTAGCCGCGTTGTGTTATCTGAAGCGCTCCTCCTGTTAGCGTGCTAAAAGCTGTTGCTATTTTGTAGTTCATTCCACTTTATTACGTTCGTGTTTGAGCTTAATTACATTTGATAAAGTTTAATTAAATTCGGTCGAGTCCAATATCCTCCAGGTGCTGCCGAAGGTGGCTGTCAGTGCTTTAACTAACCTTTTAACATTCCCTGCATTTTTTCATGTTTTAGTTTCTCATAGAAAAAAATCAGCTGACATTTCATGGTCTTTATTCTTCTGTTTTAAAAGATAAATCGGGTATGAAGATGATAATGGTAATAGTATCAATGATAATATAATGATAATAATGATAAACATATTACTTATACCTATAATAGTAATAATCATTTATAATAATTGTAATAATAACGATAATGAGTGAAACTACTACTACTACTATTACTACTTCTACTACTACTACTACTACTACTACTACTACTACTACTACTACTACTACTACTACTACTTCTACTACTACTACTACTACTACTACTACTACTACTATTACAATTACTACTACTACTACTACTACTACTACTGATAAAGATGTTGCTGTTGATGATGAAAATAATAATGTAGTAGCTAAATAAGTAACGGATGGCCAGGTGTTGTTTTGTGGAACCCTTTCAAATCCGTTTCTGTCAAGGTGGAGAGTGAGCTTGTAATCGGTACATCACGCCAGAGGGAGCTGACCAGCGTTGCCAAATTATCGTACTTATCGCATTGCATTTTCGTAGTTTCTGACCAATAACTATTGCAAAAACAAACAAACAAGCATCAACTTCAATTTTCTATCGTTATTTGTGTAGGTACGAGAGTTTGAGGCTTAAAAGTAATAAATACGATGTGGTGAATACGATAATCTGGCAACGCTGGAGCTGACACCGAGGAGATTAAGAAGCTTGCCGGCGTCCCTTTATGCTCCTGAATCACTTGCTCTTCCGCGTAACCTTTGTAAGCCTGTTTTCCGGCGTGCTGACTTTCCACAGGTGACGAGGCGGGGTGAGGAGGTGACGCTGACAAAAGCATTCACACCTTCTCAACTCCTTCTCGTAGGTTAGTTAGCCCGTCGGTGGTGGCCGGGGCTGTTGTGAGAAGCAAGCGTGTCTGTGTGTGGTGTAGTCTTCGTTTACCGAGTTAATATTTTTCCTTTATTCGCTTTTACACTTGGTCTTTTTTTTTAAGATTTGTACTGTTTGTGTTCACTTTATATATATATTTTTGGTTCGTTTCTGATTTTGTCTTGTTTTTGTATGATCACTTATGGCAATCTCGAAAGAAACGTTCATAGGACAGCACGGTTTTCAACGTGTAGTCAGTCTTCGGATGGACAAGAAATAACAAACATTCGGTTGATGTCAAAAGAGTTTTCTGCCTCCGTTTTCACAGCGCTGGGAGTGTCAGTTTTGCCATCTTTTTGCGCTGTATGTTTCGCCCCTTCATTTTGGCGACTGCTAGAATTCCACACAGCTCCCTGCCGGTCAACGGGATGGCTGCGTTTCATTCCCTTTGAACCTCACTCCAATGAACACTATTTCAAATCAGTTTTCTCTGTTAATTTTCGTTTGTCTTCCTTGCTCTAGTATCGTTACTTCCTTCACGCTAAGTCCGGGCCTTGGAGGTATCATGACAAGCAGATCCCTCTCCAGTAATCCAATAAATCCTTCATTTTGTCATTTGTAAAGAGTCTGACTGCTTTCAAGGGTAATAAATGTTGGCTATTCTTTTTCCTTCTTGTTGAAAGTTAATTGGTATGTGCTTGATGATTGATTTTACCATTAATTGCTATGATCTATAGTATTTTATAAACTTGTTTTTGTAACCTAGTTCTCCTTCCTTTTGTTGATATGTAGGAGTGTTGTATCTGCATTTAGTCTGGTGAGCAACGGTGAGTGTGTGTATTTTAAAGGAATTTCGCGGTTTTCTGTAAGTTTAATATTAAGGTAGCGTGATATCAGATTTTTTAGCCACTGATTGCTTCTTGATTTATTGTTATGTTTATGTAAGTTTATTTTTCGCTTGTCTGTATTTAGAACTCTTCGTTAAATTGTGGTCATATCAAACACAAAACCAACAACGAGCAGAGGCTACCTGTGAGAATTTTCGCTCACCTGTACGTGGAAATCGAGAATTAGGGCATGAAACAGCATTAGAGACTGTAACGAGCCAAGGTCTCTCTCTCTCTCTCTCTCTCTCTCTCTCTCTCTCTCTCTCTCTCTCTCTCTCTCTCTCTCTCTCTCTCTCTCTCTCTCTCTCTCTCTCTCTCTCTCTCTCTCTCTCTCTCTC